>NC_045432.1:5381274-5577634 GCF_902635505.1 Sarcophilus harrisii
CGGGGCCCGGAGGGGCTTCCTACACAACATTCAGGGCTGGGAAGAGGCAAAAAGAAGGCTCCTCCCACGCCCTGAGCCAGCGGGGCTGGGGAGCGCGGGGAGTGCACGTGCTGTGGATTTGGGGTGGGGGTGGGGGTGAGGGAAGAGGGATCGGGAAGGAGGCGGCCGTCGGCTTCGTACCGAGGCCCCGGGTCCCTTGCGGGGGGCCCCCCTTTGTTCTCCCAGCCTTCACCCTCGCCCACTGGGGCTCCCCTAGCGGCGAGCTGGGGGCAAGGGGCCGGAGGGGTCAGTCAATAAACATCTGGTAAACTTTGTCTTCCGGGTGCCCTGCTCCGTACCAAGTGCCAGGGGCGCAAAGGAAGGCAAAGAGGGGGGGGGGGGGGGGGGGGGGAGAAAACCATACAAACAAGCTGCAGGAGGGAGAAATGGTCCATAACCTACTGAGGGAAAGCGCTGGCACCAGGGTGGGGCCTGGGAAAAGCTTCCTGGAGAAAGTGGGTCCGCCTGGGACTCAAAGAAAGGGAGGAGGCAGTGGGGAGGAGGGGGAGCATTCTGGGCAAGGGGGGACATCCAGGGAGAGTGCCCAGAGCCCAGAGATGGAGGGACTCGTTCTCCGAACATGTGGGAGACCAGTGTCGCTGGATCCCAGAGGAGTAAGAGGGGAAGAAGTGGGGAGAGAAGGTGGAAGAAAACCAGAGAGGCTGGGGCAACGTTAGCTTATGAAGGGCTTCGAAGGCCAAGCGGAACATTTGCCGCTAGATCCCCTGGGTGACTGGCAACTAGGGGGCTCAGTGGCTAGTTCACTGGGCCTGGAGCTAGGAAGACTGAACTGAAATTCAATCCCCGGTACCACCAGCTTCATGACCCTGAGCAAGTCATCCAACCTGGGCTTTAAGTCCCCAGAGAAGGAAGTGTCCCACCCTCCAGTCTATTTGCCAAACAAAGCCAGAGGATCCGGCCCTCGGGTGACAGGGAACCGCTGGGATTATTAAGCCAGGGCAGCGTCACTTTTAGGCAGATCACTTTGGAGGCCGATTTGAGGCCGGATGTGCGGGGAGCCGGCAGCCGGGGCCCGGGTTGGGGAGGGCTGAGGAGAGGGGGGCCGGGACACGGGACGCCGAGGCCGGCCACCAGGCTTTTGGGAGGATGAGGGAGTGAAGAACCGGGCTGATGCTGAGGGGAGGATGCCCCGGGCGGGGCTGGTGCCCGCGCCTGGCACGGGGAAGTGGCCGAATGCTGGGCTCCGGGCCTTGGTTAGGGCCGGAGGCACACGTTTGGGAAGCAGGTGGCGGAGACGTGCCCGACTCCGCGAGGTCTGCGGGGCTGCCCGGAGAAAGGGGCTACAGGGAAAAGGAAGCCCATGATTGGTGGGCGCGAGCCAAAGGGGAGACCGGGAAAGAGCACCAGACCTCTGGCAGACCGGGAGAGGGGTCCCCAACTCCCGGAGAGGAGAGACAGGATGCGGGAGAGGGAGCCGGACGGTGCCCAGGGCTACAGCCAAGTCAGGGGGAGAGGGCCGGGGGAGGAGGAGCTCTGCCGTTCCTCCTCCCTTCCTCACTCAACTCCGAACCCCCAGAGGATTGTGGTAGAAGGAAGCTTAGCTTCGGGCCTTCCCCTCCCCCTCCTGATGGGTGACCCGGGACAGGGCTCTTGCCTCCTCCCCCAATCTGGCCAAGGGCGGTGATTAATCTTCCTCTCTTGGCGCTCTCCTTCTATCCCAGACACACCTCAGAAGAGCTGCGGTTAGGTCTCTGAGGGGGGGTGGGGGGGCAGAAATTCCCTCCAGTAAATGGGGGTGGGAGAGCTGACCACAGAGGGTGTTGTGCGGTTGGAAAAAAGGTTAAGGATTGTGGATCCACTTGGAGGTTTGGGGGAGGGGGGGGTCTGTCTGGGAGAGAGTGTGTGTGTGTGTGTGTCTTGAGTGTGAGTGTGTGTGTGTGTCTTGAGTGTGAGTGTGTGTGTGTGCTTGCGTGCTCCTGTTCACACTGACTCACTGAATTCTAAGCGTGCCCCCAGTGAAAGGGTCCTTGGAGCCCAGCCCCCTCAGTTTTCAGAAAGGGAAACTGAGCTCTGGAAGCCCCTGCCACTCCCAGGTGCTAGGGGAGGGTTGCGGAGGAGCCAGGCCTTAGCCAAGAGGAAGTTTCCTACTCCGGGACCGAGGGCTTCTGGGGATCGCAGGTACAAGTAACGACTGCTTCAGCTTTGCTGGGGCTGCCCGCAGAACACCCCTCCCCCCCCAAAGAAGGGAAGCAGCCGCCCTGGAGAGGACCGTCTGCACCGGGGAGGAGAACGGCCCCCCCTTGTGGCCCCCCTGACCCCGCTGACATGGCCCCGGGCCCAGCGCCACTCCCTCCCCAGACAGCCCCGCCTCGCTCCCGGAGGGAGCTCCGGCTCCTCCTCCTTAGCTGTTGTCTGCTCCCTGGGGGGCGCCCCCGCATCAGACTCCCAGCTTCGGCTCAGCCCTGGCGTCCAGGGATGGGCACTCTGGCGGCTCCGGGGCTGGGGGTTGGGCCCGGGGCCTGGTGGGCTCGGCTAAGCCCGGGGCTGTGTAGTTCATCTCTGTCACCATGGAAACCAGGCCTGGTACTGGGTGGCTGCTAATTGAGTGAGCTCCATCTTGAGCTGAGCTCCCTTATATGGAAGGGAGGGGAGGGGGCTGGTTTCCAGAACCCGGGCCTGGCTCCTCTCCCCATCTGTTGAGGTGTTAGCATCTGGGAGGGAGGAAGAGGGAGGGCCACTTTAGGGGGTTGAACTCTGGAGGGAGGGTGCGGGTACCTCGATGGGAAGCCCCCACCAGGGCACTTGGGGGCCAGCTGCTTTCCTTTGGGTCTCCTTGTACGGCAGATTCCCCCCCACAAAGTGCTCAGGGACCCACAGAGGCGTCTGTCCAGCAAATGCCTGGGGGCCACACTGGCATTCGGGAGTATCGTTGTTCCCGGCTCCTGGAGGGACTCAAGCCTGGCCCGGCACTTGCTGCAAGGGGGGGGGGCATTGGTGGGGAGAACCACCGAGGGATCACACTGGGGAGGGGCTTCATGTCTGCAGAATCATGAAATCCCAGAAGTCCCGAACATCGGACAAAGGGAGCCGCCAGTCAGGTCGTTCTGTCTGGGCCCCAGCTTCCTAACCTGAGTCCTGACCCCTGGGGCCTCTCGTGGCCAAATGTGGGCCCTGCTGTTTGAATGTGCCCTCAGGAACTGATGGAGCGGGCACCATTTTCCAGCCCTGGGCTTGTGTACAAGGAGAGGGGAGGAGGAGAGGCGGAGGCCCGTGGCTAACTGCAGACGTGCAAGAGGGGCCTGTGGCCGGCTCTGTGGACATGGGGCACATGATGGGGCTGTGGCTTTGTGGGGTGGGGGATCCGGGGGCAATGTGGCTGGGGTGGGGACGAGTATGGGTGGGAACCTGTGGCCGGCTGGGGGGGGGACATGGGGGACCATGAGGGGCCTGTGATTGGGTGGGTGAGGGTAGGGCTGGGGCAAGTATACAGGTGGGGGGGGGCAGATGTGGTAGCCTCCCAAGTGTCTCCGGTTCACAGCAGTGCCAGCAGAATGTATGAACGTCTCTGGTTTCAGATCCATGGGAGGGCGTGGGCAGGGGCAAGGAGGGCAGTCTGAGCAAAGAGAGCGGGGCATTTGTGACCGAGCCCGCTGCCCCTCGGTTTGAAAGACTCCTGCTTCCCCCTGTCCCAGAGCCGTATCACTGCCCAGGTCAGAGGAATGGGATTTAGAAGGCTGCTTATCTGAGGAATCCCTCACCGTACTGTCACAATCTGCCTCGAATCCACCCCCATGGAGGCTGCCCATTGCACTCACATACACCCCTTAATAAGTATTGGGAAGCATTCCCATCCCAGAGGCAGCTGGGGGGTGCAGTGGTTAGAGTGCTGGACCTAGGGTCAGCGACACACATTTTCCCCCCGAGTTCCAATTTGACCTCAGCTACTAGCTGTGTGACCCGGGACTTGTCACTTCACCCTGTCCGCCTTGGTTTCTTCATCTGTAAGATGAGATGGGGAAGGAAATAGCAACCTGCTCCAGTATCTGTGCCAAGAACCCCCCAATAGGGCACGTGCTCAGCCATGACCGAAAGCTGAGCCACAGCTGCCACACACCCTCAGCCTCAGCCTGCCCCACGTATTTCCTGTTGGTGGCTGTTCCTGGTCCTGCCCCTCAGAGCCCGGCAGGAGCAGGCTCGTCCCTTTGGTACAACCTCGCCCTACTCCCAGCCACAGCTCCCCCCACCCCCCTGGGCTCTGTCCCATATTTATATGAATCTATTTAAGGCTCCTATCATTACCCTGCCTTCAGAAACTGTCAAGAAAGCCTCCATGGCTGGGCCAAAAGCAGCCCCGGACCCCTGTGCTCTTGGGGGTGCCGACTTGCACAAGCTGGCCCTCCCTTTGGCCCCACTGCTGGTGTCCCATCAGGCCTCCCCGGCTTGTGCTTGGGGAGCTGATTCTCGAACTTGTGTGAGGCCTCACGTCTGTCTCTGCTGACCTCGGCCCTCCCGGGTGCCAGCCAAGGCTGAGAGTCTGGGGAGGCCCTTGGGACCCTGACTGTTGGGCTGGCCAAGCCCCCGGTTCGGGTCTTCTGCCTGCAGGATGATTGGCTGGACCAACTGACCGTCCAGCATTGTTGTTTCCATCCCATTTTCCCAATCTTTATCTTGGTCCTTTTTTAAGCTTTGAGTTCCAAAATCCTCCCCAATGAAGCAAATGGCCTGATGAACTTACACCCAGGGAGTCATCAGGAGACCTTCATCAAAACAGTTATTCTCTTCAGTCCCCTCTGTCCCCCCCCGTGTCCCCACGTCCCCCCTCCCATCCCTGTCCCCTCTGCCCCTCCACATCCCCTCCCACCCTTTCTCCTTTCCCAGAGCAAGAATAAAAGGGAGAGACTGAGCACTAGAGTGGAATTGGATGTTGGGCCCCCACCTCTACCAGACCTGTGTTAGATGAGGTGCTGTCCAGACTGCAGCAACTGTCCTTGTCCTCAAGCATTTTCTGCCACCATCCTGGGATGGTCCACACTCCCCATGGCCCAAAAGTGAAGGCCCCCTGCCCCAAACCACTCTCCCCAATCCTTCCCATCAGAAGGGGAGCACCTGGTTCTATGTCCTCCTAGGGCCTCCCCAACTTCCCTTCCCCCCGGGGTTCCCCACAGGGTTCTTTTGGGAAAGTTGGATCCCCTCCCCCCTCCTTCCGCGGTCTTGTTTAAATTCCCAGTCCCATCACCCCTTTAACCCTCCTGACCCCCTTTTTCCCTTCCCTTCCCCTCCCTTTTCCTTCCTTTCCCCCTTTCCCTTTTTCTCTTTATTTCCCCCCCCCCCCCTTTTTCCTTTTCCCTTTTTTTTTTCCCCCCCTCCCCTCCCCCCAAATTTCCCTTTTCCCTTTTTTGTTTCTCCCATTTTCTTCTTTTTTTTCTCTTTCCCTTTCTTTCTTCTCTTTTCCTTTTCCTCCTCCTTTTCCTTTTCCCCTTTCCCTTCTCCCCCCCCCCCCTTTTCCCCCCCCCCCGCCCATTTTTCCTTTCACCCCGGGCTCCCTTCCTCGTTTTTTCCCTTTCTCCCCTTTTCTTTTCTCCCCCTTTTCCCTTTCCCCTTTCCAGGGCCCCTTTTCTTCTAAAACTAAAGGGTCCTTGGGGGCTTTAAAAAACCCCATTTTTTTTTCCTTTTTTTTCCTTTTTTTTTTTTTTCGCCTTTCTTAAACAAAGGGGACCCAAAAGGGGAAACCCCCGTACCCCGGCTCGGTGTTCCCCTCACCCCTGGGGGGCCCCAAAAGTTTTCCTAAGAACCCGGTTTTGAAACCCCTTGGAAAGCGGATAGGGGAAGGATAAGATGGGGGAGGACTGGGCGGAAAAGGGTGGGAGGGGTTCATGAAACCTAAAGGAGGGGAAATTACAGACCCGTTTGGGATGTGCTGAGTTTAAGGGTGGATATGATGGGGTAGAAGGTTTCCCAAAATTTGAGGAGAGGTGCAAAAATCAATATCAGTTGATTATAGGGGATCGGAGGAAAGGAGGTGGCCCTTCAGGTGGAGACTGATTCCCACAGCATCCTGAGCAACAGGGGGCAGGCAGGTTCTCCCAGCCTCTCTTGGTCCTGGGTACTTAGAATTGTCTGTGCCTAACACATGCCCAATCCTGTAGCATGGTCACACAACCCATTTGGTGTGGGAGGCAAAGCCAAGTAGTAGCCTCCCTGCTTCCCTCCCGGCTTCCCTGGCTCCCTCCCTCCCTCCCTGCCATGGAGTGCACATGGCTCCATGTGGAAGGTGGGGTTAGGGGGGAGGGGGAGAGAGGGAGGAAGAGAGAGACAGAGAGAAACAGAGACAGAGAGAGAAGGGGGAGAGGGAAAGAGAGAAAGAGGGAGAACGAGGGGGGGAGGGGGAGAAAGGGAGAGGAGGGGAGGGGGAGGGAGAGAGGGAGAGGGGGGAAGAAAGAGGGAGGGAAAGAGAGGGAGGGGGGGGGAGAGAGGAGGGAGAGATGGAGGAAGAGGGGGGAGAAAAGAGAGGGGAGAGAGACAGAGTTTGAGAGAGAGCATTCACCAATAGAGACGTTACCACTGTTAGCCTAGAGGGGGGTTTCAGCTGAGATCTTTCTGCTTCCTCGTGGAAGGGAGTCCAGGGATGACCCTCCCCAGGAGCGACCGACGAGGATCTAGGGTCCGAACTGAGGTGCTCGGGCTTTGAGGGCGGGGTGCTGCGACTCGACCCCTCCTCGCGGGCCGGCTTTTCGAGCTCCGCCCCCTCCCAGGCCGGATGGTACAGTCCGAGTTTAAAAGGCCCGGGCCGGCTCGGCGGGCGCAGTGTGTGGGCGGCGGCGGCGGCGGCGGCGGCACCCCGGCAGCCACGGACTCGCCTTCTAGGGGCTGCCCCGGCCTGCCCGCAGCCACTGGGCGGCTGAGCGACGACAGGGAGCCCGAGCCGGGGCGCCGCCGCCGCGGGGTTCCGAGGCGCGGGTGCGCACACCCCGCCCCCGGCCCCTGGCCCCGCCCCCCGCCCCCGGCGGCCAGCCAGTGTGTCCCCCCCCCCCATCCGGGGCCTGGCTCGTGCTGGCGGCCCCCTCCCGCCGACCACTGTGGGCGTCAGTGTTTGGGGGGGCCCCGGTGTAAACTTCCGGGGTGCTGCCCCGCCGTTCCTTGCGTCCAGCTCCAGGTAGGTGACCCCCTCCCCCCATCGGGAATCCCCCTGCCCCCTGGGGGCCTCCCTTCCCCATCCCTGTTCCTCGCGCCGTCCCCAGTCACCTGTCTGCCCGTACTGGGGAAGCTGGAGGTGGGTGCGGCCCCAGCTTGCCTTTCCTCCCCGTCCCCCCCCACCCCCCCCACACACACACTTGGTGAAATTTTCCTGGAGGGCTCGGGGTCGGGGTCGGGCAAGAGACCCTCCCTCCCCTTGAATCCTCGACTTTCCAGCTGGGGGGCGAGGGGGAGGTTGCTGGTGCTTTGGGATCGATGTGACAATCACTTGGGTAATTGGGGGGTGCGCCGCGCTAACTCTGTGCTACTCCGGGGCAGGGCAGAGAGACCCCAAAGTAGGCCCAAAGTGCTTGGGTTGAAGAACTAAGAGGTTTGGGCATTTGCAGACTGGGGCTCTTTGTGTGGGAACGGGGAACTGGCTGCATGCAGAGGGAGGAGCTGGAGACAACTTGGGGCTGAGTTTCTGGGGCTGTGGATGAAGGAAGGTGTTCAGATGGCCGAGTTCTGGGTCTAGAGGGCGGCTTAGAAAATGGGAGTCCCAGCAGAGAAAGGCTGGGGGTTCTGGGGCTCAATAACTGGCCTCCCTCTTCCTGGTGGTGAGGGGGTGAGGGGCCCAGTCAGATGGAAGACCCCTGGTTCTTAAGCAGAGCCCTCCCATGCTCTGCCCCCATTCCCAGGTTGCACACCTCCCTGCTTGGACCATGTGCCTCCTTTCTGGGCTTAGGTACATGGGGAAGGCTCTGGGCCACATTCCGGTCCCAGGAGCTGACCCAGCAAAGAATAACCAGAGCCACACTTTAATCGTGGCTGCAATTTCACAGGTTTCTCCTGTGTCCCCCAGACCTGGTCTGCTTTCTGTTTATCTTGGAAACTGGGGTTTTTCCTTCCTCTTTTTCCCCCCTTTTGAGTCTTTCTGGGCCTCCTTGGAGCTTGGCTGGAGAGCTTTTGCTTTCCCCTTTCAGATGGTAGCGTTGCTTTCCCTTCTCCCTCCCCCTCCCCATCCCCCCACCCCCTCCACCCATGTTGGCCTCTCGGGCTTTGCCACCTCCACCACAGCAGGCACGGGCAAAACCAGTGACATGGTTCTCGGGCCGGCGCCAGCGTTCCCCGAGCTGTTTTCCTCCATCTCTGGGCCCATGGAGTGGGTGTGGCCTAGGAGTGGACACCATTCATTGTGGGGCTACCGGAGATGGGGTGCCCACCCCCGGGCCCAAAGCAGCCCTTTCTCAAGCTCTGGGACACCTCCAGCCAGTCTCACCTCATGGGCTACATTTCCCGTCCCCAAATGTAATGATACAATGGACAGTATCTTCCAGCGCTGCTGTCCCTGCCCATTGTCAGCATCCAGGCTCACTAACGTGGCAAGGGTGCCCACCTGGGGCAAGAGGGGGGCCCATTCACAGCAGTAGGGGTGATTGGTGGGATCCTTGAATTTTAGAGTCAGGGGGCTGAGAGTGAGTGGGGGGGGATTGGCATAGAAGGGGGGTACCATATGCCCCTGCCTCTCTCCTGAGCCCCACAGCTGGGGTGGACTGATTGATGCCCCAAGGTTTCCCTTGGTGGGCCAGGGTCAGACCTTTCCCTGCCTCCGACATGGAGGCAGGTTGGAGGAGTCCAAGCCTTCAGGTCCTGTCCTGCTGCCCATGTGCATTGTGCTGGGCTCCATCCAGGCTGTTGATCAGAGTGTTTGAGTGTTCATGGCTGTTGTGTGTGTCTGGCTAGCGCTGCATTTGTGTATCTTGGTGATGCCGTGTGAGCGAGTGTCTGTGTATGTGTGAGTGTGTGTGTCAGAGAGAGACAGAGGGAGAGATCTCTGACCTGCTGTGTTGTGGCTGAAGGCAAGCCCTCTCCCCTCCCAGGCCACACTCCGCTTTGTGTCCGTGTGTGGAGTGCTGCAGGTGGTGGGGATTCAGACTCGGGGGATGGGGGGATGGCAGCTCCGCGCGGTCTGGCCCGGGGACTTCAGGATCGGAGCCATCCAGCTCCATCTTAGCTCCACCCTGCGGGAGCTTGGTTGGGAGGGGCCGTGGGGGCCCGCGCTCTGCTCCAAGCCAGCCCCCCTCCCCCAGGAGCTGGCCAGCTTTAGCACAGAAGAAAGGACAGCAGCAGCCTCGAGGTTATCCATCCTCCCCACTCTCCGCCCAGCACCACACATCCCAGGTCCCAGAAAGGGGAAAAGCCAAGCTTTTGCCGGCAAGGACGCCAGCCCCACATGACAACACACCTGTGACTCCATGGGGTGTTGGGGCTCCAGAGGCAGATGGGGGGGGCTCTGGGGATTCAGCCTCTGAGCTCTTGCCCGTTTGGGCCAGGGTTATCTGGGACCCCTTGGGTGTGGCCCGTCTCCCCCAGGGCCTGACACTAGTGAACTGGTCTCTAGGAGGCCGAGGGTGCTTTCTGGGCACCACTCAGTGACCAGCCACCTTCTCCCTCCCCGATCACGGTGCTCTTTGTTCTCTCCCTCCCTCTTGAGTCTGACATTTGGGAGGAAGGGGCTCCCAGCTGCCGAGAAGGCTGGGCAGGGGGCATTCAGGCCAGATCCTCACTGTTCCGTCCTCGTCGGATCAGGTGTGTGACCGGTAGGGAGGGCTCCTGGCAGAAGGACAACTCGAGAACAGGCCCTTCCCATCATTTCCCCTGCACCCAGTCCGCCTGGTCAGATGGCCAAGGTACATCTCCGTAACACCCCCCGACCTCGTTCCCTCTTCCCCCAATCTTCCCCTAGGACTCAGCCACTTGCCCAGGACCGGCCATGGCTCTGGGGGACCCCACAGTGCCGTATGCAAAGGCATTGGCCCCCTTCCCGCCACCACTGCTGCTGCTGCTGCTGCTGCTGCTCCTGCCCCTTCCCCGCGAGGTACTACCAACCGTGGGCCCCTTCCATACCTTCTCTGCAGCCGACACCACCTTGACCCACCTGGCCGTGCACCGGGGGACGGGGGAAGTATTTGTGGGGGCCGTGAACCGGGTGTTCAAGTTGTCCCCCAACCTCACCGAGCTGCGGGCCCACATTACCGGGCCCATCGAAGACAATGCCCGCTGCTATCCCCCTCCGAGCATGCGGGTCTGCACCCACCATTTGGTACCCACTGATAACATCAACAAACTGCTGCTCATTGACTACGCCAGTCGGCGCCTGGTAGCCTGTGGCAGCATCTGGCAGGGCATCTGCCAGTTCCTTCGCCTCGATGACCTTTTTAAACTGGGCGAGCCACATCATCGCAAGGAGCACTATCTGTCAGGGGCCCAGGAGCCAGACACCATGGCTGGGGTCATCGTGGAGCAGGGATCGGAGCCCAGCAAGCTGTTCATCGGCACAGCCATCGACGGCAAGTCCGAGTACTTCCCCACCCTCAGCTCTCGCAAGCTCATCCGCGACGAGGACAGCGCCGACATGTTCAGCTTGGTGGGTGGCCCGGTGGGCGTGGGAGGGTGGTCTGGGGAGCAGCTTCCTGCTGCGGGGAGGGGGGGGGAGGAGGTGCTCAAAGCTACCCTACCTGAAGAGAGCCACCAGTGCTCTCATCGGGGATGGATTGAGAAGTATCGGTGATCAAATGACTGCAGCCTTCGAAGGTCACAAAAGAAGCTGAAAGTTAATAACTCTGTCACGCTCCCTTCTGGGAGATGGCTGGGGGGAAAGAAAGCCAGCAGCTTTTTCTTCAGGAGGCTGGGAGGCCCCAGGTCTTCTGGCAGAGAGCGGGGTGGGTCCTAAGCCAACTCAAGCCTTTTGGCCAAGCTGTCCCTGGCTCCAAAGGATGGATTCTGGGGCCGAGGAGCTAGGACCAAGTGGGGTCTGCTGGGCCACAGTGCTCACATAAGGGGGTTCAGAGTGACCACCACTTCCCCAGCTCTCTCCTCCACTTCCTGGGGGGATGCTGGGATCTCAGCAGTGACACATGAATATATGACCCACATTTATGGATCATAGACCGGATTGGGCAAGGGACCTTGCGGCAAACCTGAATTCAGCCCAAAGCCCTGTATAGGATCTAGTGCCCCCCCCCCCAAAGGTGACCAAGAGACCAGAACACTGGACCTGGAGTCAGAAAGGCCAGAATTCACATTTGACCTCAGACACTAGCTGTATGTCACTTAACCCCTGCCTGTATAAAACTGGAGGAGGAAATGACAAAGCACTCCAGGATCTTTGTCAAGAAAACCCCTGAACATTTCGGCCACAGGGTCCCAAAGAGTCAGCTTTTGACTCAACAGCAACAGCCCCTCTTTGGGCACCCTTTCCTCCTCTCCCTTTCCGCCAATGTAAGTCAAGACTCGGCTCATTTCCTTTTTGCCCAAGAGTCCTCAGCTGGTGGATCTGGGGAAGGTGTTTGGGAATGGTTGGACTTTGGGCGCCAGCCTTGTGGCCAGGCGTCCGACACTCACTTGGGGTCCACCTGGGGGTCTCCTAGGGCAGCCTGACAGAAGGCCGCCAACTTTGTCCACTGCTCAGCACTCATGCCGGTGACTTAAATGAGAATGGAAACGGTTCCTGCCCTCTAGGATCACACTCATCCCCGAGGCCAGGGCCTATCACCCTCGCTTGGCATTTCTGTCCCCGGCACTTGGCCCACTACCTGGAACACTAAGCAATTCCTAAAGGCTCAGTAACAGACCGACTGCACGGACACAGAACGGGGTCCGTGCGGCGTTCTAGGCTGAGAAAGGACAACGAATATATCGGCCTTGTGTGCAGATTCTTGGCCACCCAACCAAGCCGTTGGGTCTGTCTGTCCACATCCCGCCACATGCGTGGGCACGTGTCGCGGCTGGGGCGTCTCTTGGCAGTTTCCCTCTAGGATTTTATCCCCTCCACAGCCCCAAACTTTTCCAAAAGGCAAGTAGTGTGTGAATCTAGGTTCTCGTTCCAGTTCTGCCATGAAGCACTTCCGCCACACTGGGCAACTTACTGAAACTCCCTGGGTCTCACTGTCTTCATCTGTAAAATCAGAGGGTTGGACTTGATGGCGTCTAAGGGTCCTTCCAGCTCTCAAGACTATGTAGATTCATTCTAGCAATAGCAACTGTTGTTAAATAAGGGAGGAGAACTGGGAACGATTCTTGCAACAAGTTGGAACTTGCCTTGGCTCAAGCTGGGGGGGGGAGCGATTTCTAGAGCCATTTCAGGTGGGTGTAATGGAGGGCCCCCCTCCCCAGCCTCGCTTGTTGGCTTAGGGCCAGAGCTGACTTCGCCTTTCTTCCCCTTCTCATTTCCCTCCTTTCCTTTCTTTCCCTTTCCTTCCTCAGGTGTACCAGGACGAGTTTGTCTCCTCACAGATCAAAATCCCATCAGACACCCTGTCGCTGTACCCGGCCTTCGACATTTACTACGTGTACGGCTTTGGGAGCGAGTCGTTTGTCTACTTCCTGACACTGCAGCTCGATACCCAGCAGACGCTCTTAGATGCGGCTGGCGAGAAATTTTTCACATCCAAGATCGTGCGCATGTGTGCCGGTGATTCCGAGTTCTACTCCTATGTGGAATTCCCCATCGGCTGCTCCAGAGACGGCGTGGAGTTCCGCCTGGTCCAGAGCGCCCACCTGGCCAAGCCCGGTCCCCGGCTGGCGCAGACGCTGGGCTTGTCGGAGGACGAGGACGTGCTCTTTACTATCTTCTCCCAGGGGCAGAAGAACCGTGCCAGCCCGCCCCGCCAGACGCTGCTCTGCCTCTTTACTCTCAGGGACATCAACGCCCACATTCGACGCCGAATCCAGTCCTGCTACCGTGGAGAGGGCAAACTGTCCCTGCCCTGGCTGCTGAACAAGGAGCTTCCCTGTATCAATACGGTGAGTGTGAGCCCCAGATCCCCCCTCTCCCTCTTCCCCTCCTTGCTCCCCGTCTCCCTCTTCCCCAACTTGCTCTCTGTCTCCACTCGCCTCTCCCTCCCCTCTTTCAGCGATATTGGAGGGGCCCCAGGCTGAGGGTTGGGGGATGATGGGCACCCAGATGGCAAAGCACACTCTGGCCACATCCGTGAGCCTTTGACCAGGTTTGGGACAACGCAGCCGGAAACGGGAGGTCTTAGCTTCTTCCCCTCCAGGGAACTAAGAGGACAGACTTCTCTTCTTTCCACCCCCAGCCCATGCAGATAAACGGAAACTTCTGTGGCCTGGTCCTGAACCAGCCCTTGGGCGGGCTGCAGGTGATCGAGGGGCTGCCCCTGCTCGAGGACCGGTCGGACGGGATGGCCAGTGTGGCTGCCTACACGTACCGCCAGCATTCAGTGGTCTTCATTGGCACCCGCAACGGCAATCTTAAGAAGGTAAGGCCGGGGGCGGTGGTTTCCCCCGCTTAGGCTTCAAGTGCCAGCTTGAAAAGGTGCCATGCTGGTGCAGGGCAAGGCTGGACAGAACCACCCCAAGGCAGCGTTTCGGCAAGCTTGGTGCAGTGTGGTGACTGAGGCTGGCAGGGGGTCCTGGGAACAGGTGAGCCTGGTAGGTGTCTGAGTGAGGGCGCTGCAGGGAGATCAGGTGATGGGAATAGAAGCCCAGCAGTATTCAGGACAATGAGGAGACCATCTGGGCCCGAGTGGAGGAACCCGGCAGTGAGCGGCCTTCAGTGCCCCTCCCGAGTTGGATTTTTACCTTGTAGGCATTGGGGAGCCAGGGAAGGATCTGGAGTGGGGGAGAAGCAGTGGCTGTGAATCATAGGACAACCAGATAGAGGTGACAGGTTACTGGGAGAATGAGGGGAGACTACATTCAGGCCCAGAGCTAGTGGAGACTGGGAGGGGGCTGAGCAAGATCTTCAGCTGCTTTACTTTGGCGCCCTCCTCCCCTCCAGAGTGACTTGGGCTGCTGGGCTCCTTGGCTTCCTTTCTCTCAAGGCCTCTGGGAAGTTTGGGCCCGGGAAACTTCACGGCACATTCCCATTCGGGGTTTGGTCAGACCATGGCAGGGAGGAGTTAAGCTGCTCTTGTCTTGGGCAGCCTGTGTGTCCTCTTTCCCTCTCTCAGCCTGTTCCTGCCTCCTGTGAGGTGGGGGTGAGGAAAGATGGCCCTCCCGTGGCATGGCTTAGAGGTGGCAGCCGTGGGTGCTGCTCTAGCCCCGACTTGCAGATGGACCTGGCCTTCTCCCGGGTCCTTCTGGGATTCAGCTTGACTCAGCTCTTCCTTCCTTCCTTCTTTCCTTCCTTCCTTAGCCTCAGTTCCCCGTTACATGTGAAAATCTCCTGATTTGGGGCTTCTCTTGTGACCCTTGGGTCTGTAGTCTTTTTGGCCCTCCCCACTCAGAGTCAGGGAGCCATTTTGGGGCAAGAGAGGAGGGACAGAACTCCCCAGACTGAAAGATTCAGCTAGAGGCTCATGGGAAGCAGGGCCCTGGCCCTGCTGTGCTCAGTTTGAGCACAAGCTGGGCCCCCCAGGACTCCTCGAAGCCCTAGCTCTTTTAAATACTCAGTACCTTATAGCATGTTCCTTCTTTCTCCTCCTCCTGAGGATTCTGGGATGGCTTAGGGAAGAATTTTCTTCCCTGGGGTCAGTGCACCCTCTTTATCGGGGGTGGGGGGCTAGGGAAGTGATAGGGGGAGATTCAGCTGTTCCCATTGGCACCGCCTCCATAGAGAGGCAAAGAGAAGCCAGCGTGTTTGGGACATGGCTTAAGTCAGTGTGCCTGTGTTCCGTGCCCAAGCAACAGTCCGGGCCTGGCATCCCTCACCCGCCTGCCCTGCCTTAGCTGATAGCATCCTGGTACGCAGGGATGTTCCGTTCCCACTCCCCCCCTCCCTGCTTGAGAGTGGAGGTGAGTGTTAGCAAGGGTGATCAGGGAGAGGGCAGAGGCCCACACGGCCTCCCTCTGGAGCCCCTCCCTTTGCTTCCTTGGCCCAGGTCCGTGTGGACGGCATCCACGACGCCCATCTGTACGAGACGGTGCCCGTGGCGGAGGGCAGACCCATCCTCCGAGACCTTCTGTTCAGCCCGGACCATCAGTACATCTACCTCCTGAGTGACAAGCAGGTGCCCGCGGGGAGGGGGCGGGAGGCCAGCAGGGCTGGGGAGGGCCAGCTGCTGCTGGCCCACTGAACCCTTTCCCTTCCGCTGCCCAGGTGAGCCGGGTCCCCGTGGAGACCTGCGAGCAGTATCTTCACTGCGGGGCGTGTCTAGGCTCGGGGGATCCCCACTGCGGCTGGTGTGTGCTTCACAACAAGTAAGCTGGCAAAGGCTGGGCCAGCTTTTGGCCTCCCCCTTGAGTCTCCCTCCTGGGCTCCCCAGGCAGGTCGGGGGGGTCTGTGGCCAGAAGGCCGGCCGGAACAGAGGCAGCCAGGCAGGGCAGGGGGCCTCTCTCCCCTGGCCCTGGAGCACCCAGCACTGGCAGGCAGGGTTCCTTTTGCTGTCTGCCTTCCTCTGAGATCAAGTGAGTCCTCTTCCAAGGAGGCTGCCTGGGTTACTTCTCAGAAGTAGGGCAGACACAGCCAAGAGAGCAGGGGGGGGGGGGGCCCTGCATGTCCAAGGCTGGGGCCCTCACAGGCCACCTTGGGGGGCATTCTTGCCTTGTTTCCTTGGGTTCAAGTTTCATGGCCAGAGATTTCCTGAGACACCCCCCGTGTCCTCAAGGATTTTCTGGTTCTTTCTATGGTCAACCGGGGGCACATTTTCTCTTGGAATACAAACCAAAATTTTATTCTTCTCCTTCTCCCCCGTATGAGCAGGACCTGGTGGGAGGGAGCCCCGAAGATGGCCATCTTCATCTTCCTCCCTGAGCAGGAGGGCCAGCAGGGACCCCTGCCCCCTCCTCCCCCCATTCCCAGGCTCATTTGGGTAGGCCGTTTGGGAGCCGTGGGCCTAAGTGAGTGTGACATGAGAGGCCACTTTGTTGGGGGCAACACTGGGGGAGAGAACAAGTGTTCATTAAGAGCCTACTATATGCCATAAATTCTGCTAAGCAAATTACAGATAGCGGCTCGTTTGATCCTCCCAGCAACCCCAAGAGGTAGGTGCCGCTCTGGTCCCAATTGGATCATGGAGGGGACCGAGGCAGGTAGCCGTCCGTTTCGGCAGCTTGCCTGGGGTCCTGTGGTACCTGAGGCTGGCTGTGCCCTTGGTGCTTAGCCCCTAGTGGTCGGCTCAAGCCCTGGAAGCCGTGCCCCGAAAGCCTGTCCGCTTGCCTTTCTATGGTCCTGGGCCCTCACTTTCTATCCGGCCCCATGATGGGGGGCGATCTTTGCAGCAGTTTCGGCGGGGAGGGAGAGACGGGAAGGACGGAAAGCCCAGCGGGTTCTCCCTTTTCCAGAGGCCTCTTCCCAGGGCAGCTCGCAAGAGAGGCGGTTTCTCACCCGGCCCCCGCGCCATTCAGACATGCTCTGCGCCAGAGCTGGACCGACGGGCATGCGCCCGGGGCGCTCTGGGTCATGCGTGCCGGAGAGAGGGGAGGACGTCAGCCCTCTCGATCTGGGGCCTCTGGGGCACCTGGCCTTTGTGTCTCCGTTCCCACAAAAAGCCGCTTCCTGGCAGAAGCGCGAGGCACTGCTGCAAAGCGGGAAGCACTTGGCAGTGGCTGCCTCCCCCTCCCCGTCCCCCATGGCTTGCCTTCCTGCCTCATCCCCCGGGCCCTACCTAGGACAGACCTGGCTTGCCTCGTGTCCCCAGGCCTCCGCTCCGCTAAGGAGCGGAAACTCCAGCCCCTGATGACGTCCGTCTGCTCCTCGGGCCTCTGGGGGCCCAGCGGTTGCCTGGCACTCTGGCCCCGCCTCCTCCCTTCCCTGGCTGCCAAGGCCCGGCTGGCCCCGGAACAGCCGGCGTGAAGTCCGGCCCGTGGCCGAGGGTCCTCTCGGGGGTCTGAGGCTGTTTCCCCCCCTTCTTCCACACGTGTGTGTGTCCAGATGCTGCCGGGAGGGGGAGTGCCCCCGGGCTTGGGAACCACACCGGTTCACCGAGGTGCTCAGCGAATGCGTCCGCGTGTCGGTGCGGCCCAGCAACATATCTGTCACCGTACCCGAGGTGCAGGTGAGGCGTGGGCCGGCGGGACAGGGGCCGGGGAGCCGGGCCCCGGGGCCCCTCTGAACTTTGGCCCCCATGTCCTCCTGGCCCCCAGGTGACGTTGGTGGTCCAGAACGTGCCTGACCTGACAGGGGGAGTGAGCTGTTCCTTTGAGGCCCTGGCAGAGAACGAGGCCTCCCTGTTGGGCCCGGGGCAGCTGCAGTGCCTGTCCCCTTCCTTGCGGGACATCCCCGCCATCACTGGAGGGCACGGTAAGTGGGCGTGAGCGGCCACCGCAGCCACACCCTTAAGACCGGAGTGCCCGGCTCACCGGCTACCCCCACTCTGCCCACAGGCGCCACCTCCACCGTCCAGCTCTACTTGCACTCCAAGGAGACTGGCTTGAAGTTTGCTCAAGCTGATTTTGTCTTCTACAACTGCAGCACCTTCCAGTCGTGAGTCTTGCCTCCGAGGCTGGTTCTGCCCCCGTCTGCCCCCTGGAAGGGAACATCCCAGCTCCCAGAGGGAGGGCCCACGCGCGGGAGATCCGGGCCAGCGAGCCCGCGCCCCCGACTCGGCCGGCCCGCGGCGGCTCGGGGCGGCGGCGTCAGAACGCGGCCAGCCGGACGACCATGATTGCCGTGAGCCGTGTTGGACGGCGGCTTCATTTCTTTTGCTAACTACTGCCCGATGGTGTTTCAGTCTGGTTCCTCCCAAAAGGGTGTGTGATCCCCTCGTTCTAGGCCGGCCGCGGGTTACGGATGAGGAAGTAGGGCAGAGAGACAAAGGGCCAGCCAGCCCAATGTCTCTCTCTCACATACACATGCCCACACACACACACACACACACACACACACACACACAGCCTCAGAGCTGGAAGGGCCCCAGTCTAACCCCCCTCATTTTGCCAAAGAAGGAACTGAGACTCAGGGAGGGGAAGAAGCTGGAAATAGCAGGAGGAGGCTTTGAATCCAGGTTTGTCCTTTCCTATCTAAGCAGCTCATGAGACCCCGTTTCTGTCCCCGCTGCAGTCAGAGAGGGTCAGGGAGCTGGGGAATATCAGCCGGACGGGTCCTCAGAAGCTACCTCATTTTCCAAGTGAGGAAGCGGAGGCTGTCATCTGTCCAGTTGGTCTTTCCTGGGCCTTTCCCGCTGCCCAACTTTGGGACTCTGTGTCCACAGGCTCCCGAAGGGGAGTTTGAGTGGCCAGTGACAGGGAGAAGGGACAGGAGGAGGGGAGAACCCGTGCCCGGCCAAGCCCCACTCACCGAGGGCCCAAGCCGCCTCAGCTCTTTCCAGCAGTGGAGGAAGCGGGAGTCTGCTTGGTTCCAGAGGCAGGGCTGGCGGGGAAGGGCGACTAGCTGGCCCCGTGTTCCCCATCTAGAAGATGAAAGGCTCGTCTTGGGTAGTCCCCGGCTACTGTAGACCACCCTGTGTAGGAAGAGTGGGCGCCGGTTCCTTGAGGCCTTTGGGTTGAGCCTACGGGCAGGAATCCGGCATCCAACGTTTTCTAGCTGTGCAAAGCCTCATTCAGCCTCAGTTTCCTCTCCTGTATAATGGGAATAAGAATAGCCTGTAGTTCCTGGACCTTTTGGAGGATCAGATGAAATGCTGGCTATAAAGTGCTTTGGCGACTTTCAAATACTCTAGAAATGCCACCTAGGAGCCAGTGCTCACACTGGCCTCTGACCTCCTGGCGGAGGCACTGGATGAACATCCTAGTGATTTAAGCAAAGACTAAGTGAGTATTGGTCGGGGATGTTGCAGTCCCCGTTTAGCCGTGGTTGGGATTGGAGGGTCACTGAGGTCTCCCCCCCAGCTCAAGAATATACAATATACCCAGGAGGGCAAGACCGGCTCCCTGGCCCCCCAAGCCTTGTCAGGCTCCGCCCCCTTGTGAATGTACTTCCAGGGGCTCTTGGGGATCGGCCCTGGATCTGGAGAACTCTTTCCCACTTTGGAGCTTTAGGAGAGCATCAGGGCACCAGGAAAGCCTCCTCCCCGCAGACCCACCTCTAGCCATCAGCCCCCCACCCCCTTCTCCTTGAGTTGGTCGAGAGCTCCAACCTAGCATCCGGGAGTCTGGGCCGCCCACGCCGTCTCTCAGCGGCCCAGCTGAATGACTCGGCCCTCACTTTGCGCCGCCGTCCATCCGAGGGGCCCAAGCCGGACATGCTCCGGATCCTCCGGGCAACGGCTCGTTCGCCTTCTCGCTGCTGAATCTGCTTCTCTATCCGCCCAGGTGTTTGTCGTGTGTCAGCAGCCCCTACCCTTGTCACTGGTGTAAGTACCGCCACATGTGCACAGACAACGCCAGGGAGTGCTCCTTTCAGGAGGGCCGGGTCAACACTACCGAGGTGAGGGCCGTGCCTTTGCCTCTTCCCCTCTTCCCGCCCCGTGGAGGTGACCAGCCACCACGTCGGGTTCCCCCCCCCCCGCCCCCCTCCCCCTGCTCATCGGGCCCCAACAGCTCCTTCGGCGGCAAGCGGCTTGGTTGTGATGTCTGCATCCAGAGCTTCCGGGTGCCCACGGGGAGGCCCCTCTGCCACCGAGTGCAGCTGTTCTAACCTCATCCTAACGTGTGGGAGTTCAAATTGGGGGGGGGGCCATTTGGCCCTTTTTCCAGGCCTTGAGAGTGGGTTGCATTGGGGCCCCACGGCGCTGCCAGAGGCAACTCGTGTGACAAACCATGACAACCTCCCTGTTCCTGGTTTGGGGTTAGAAAACAGGGCCCCTGCCCGGGTACTCTGTGTGTGCGCGCTTGGGTGGGCCCACGTGTGCATGTGTATGTCGGCATGTGTGCGCACACACAGGCCCATGTGCAGGAATGCATTGCATGCACACGCGTGGGCATGTGTGGGGGCATGTGCACATGTGTGTGTACATTGTATGTGGGCCTGTGTGTGCATGCATATTTGGGCTTCTATGTGTGTGCGTGTGAACACGCACAGCAGAGGAAGCAGCTGGGAGGAAGAATTGACTGGCCGGTCTCCAGAGGGAGCAGGGGCTAGCGTTGCGTTCTGTCTTTTGTCTATTTCTGGGGCGGGATCAGTATAAGGCCTCGAGGAAACCGGCCGAGCCTGTGCGATGAGACCCCGGGGACCCCGGCTTCCTCCATTGCTTTGGCCCCTGGCCTCGGCTCGCCAGCTGGGGGCCGGTGACCAGTGTGGCCGGCCGGTCTCCCGGGGCAGAGGCTGAGCCCGCTCCTTCCGGTGGCCGGGCACAGGGGAACTGAGCTGAGTGCCCCGGGTCCTCTTCCCACACAGGGCTGCCCCGAGATCCTGCCCAGTGGCGAGATCCTGATTCCAGTGGGCGTGGTCCAGCCGCTGACCCTCCGGGCCAAGAACCTGCCCCAGCCCCAGTCGGGGCAGAAGAATTACGAGTGCGTGTTCCGCATCCAGGGCAGGCAGCAGAGGGTGCCCGCCATCCGCTTCAACAGCAGCAGCGTGCAGTGCCAGAACACCTCGGTGAGCCGGGAGGCGGGCAGGGGAACCAGTGGCTGCTGCTGCTGCTGCCTTCCCCCAGACCCCCTTGGGAGGGGGCCTTGGCAGGAATTCCCCCCCCCCCACCCCCAACGGGCCAGGAGCAGCCTGGACCCAGGGAAGTCATCATGGTGTTGTGCTTCTTGTTTCAGCCTTGAAGCGCTGAGAGGCGTGTGTGGGGAAGTGTGTCATACGCACATGAGAATGTGTGAGTGTGTGTGTCTGTGTGTGTTTGTGTGAACGTTGTGGGTGTGCATTGGGTATGTATCTGTGAGTGCGGTAGGTGTTCATTGGAGACAGAGAGAGAGAGTGTCTGTGTGTGTATGTGTCTGTGTGTCTGTGTCTGTTTTTTGTGTGTGAGTGTGTGTGTGTGTGTGTGTGTTTTGTGTGTGTCTGTGTGTTTTGTGTGTGTGTCTGTGTCTGTGTGAGTGTGAGTGTGTGTCTGTATGTTTTGTGTGTCTGTGTGTTTTGTTTGTATGTGTCTGTGTGTGTGTCTGTGTGTTTTGTTTGTGTGTGTCTGTATGTGAGTGAGTGTGTCTGTGTGTATATGTTTGTATCTGTGTGTGTGTGTCTGTTTGTGTGTCTGTATGTGTGTGTGTGTGTGTGTGTGTGTGTGTTTTGTGTGTGAGTGTGTGTGTGTGTGTGTGTGTGTGTGTGTGTAAGCCAGCCAAGAGATGGGATGTGGAATGAGGCTGCTCACAAACAGGCCGCAGCCCTGGCTCCTGTTGCCATGGAAGTCCCGGGGTCTCCTCTCCAGGTGGAGAGGACTCTGGGAGCTTAGCCTCCCCTCAGCCTGTGCCACATACCCTCTAGTCCTGTGGCTCCCTCCCCCCTCTCCCTGTCCCTACGGTAACACTGACCCGTCTCCACGGTAACTCCTCTCAGTATTCCTACGAGGGAGATGCACAGGGTGCCGTGGCATTAGATTTCTCCGTGGTCTGGGACGGCGACTTCTACATCGACAAGCCCGACAACTTCAAAGGTGAGGGCGGGTCTCCATCGTCCTCGCCCCCTCTGGCACCCAGCCTCCCAGAAGCCCCGAGATTATCTAGAGCCCCCCCGTTGGTAACCTTCGGCTCTTCAGGTCGCAGTCCCCTCCTTCCTTGGCCTCCGCCAGCCCCGGGTCCTCCCTTTGGCCCCCAAGCCCATCCCGGGCGGCTCTCAGTCATTGACACGGCCTGTGGCCGTTTCTCCTCAGCCCTGTTGTACAAGTGCTGGGCTCAGAGGGAGAGTTGCGGCTTGTGTCTGAAGGCCGATCCCCGCTTTGAGTGTGGCTGGTGCATTTCGGAGAAGAAGTGCCAACTGCGGGCCCATTGCCCTATGCCCAAGGGCAACTGGATGCACCCGAGCAAGAGGAACCCACGCTGCAGCCATCCGCGCATCACCAAGGTCAGCCCACGTCCTCTCGGGATGGGGGCTGTGTGAGGGGGAGCTCCTTGCACACCCTCTGCTTTGCTCCCATCTCCCACAGATCTACCCTGTGAAGGGCCCCAAGGAAGGGGGCACACAGGTGACGGTGTTGGGCGAGAATCTGGGCCTGACGTACCACGAGGTTGGCGTGAGAGTAGCGGGCGTTCGCTGCAACTCCATCCCTGCCGCCTATATCAGCGCCGAGCGGTGAGTGAGCCACAGGTGCCGGAGCGTTCCCCTGGCGCCGCCCTCAGCCCCCGCCCCGAGAGCTCCGCGGCCCGGCTCTCTGTCTGCTTCTCACTGTGGGACACACGCACGTGGACACGTGTGTGAATTCCCTGACCCCCCCTCCATCCCCTCCCCCCAGCAGCAGAGGTGGGCAAGGAGGCGGCAGCGCCCGGCCAGTGCTGATCTGTCCTCTCGTGACTTCGGCGCTCGCCCCCGTTCACTCGCCGCACTTTCTTGCTTGCCAGGATAGTGTGCGAGATGGAGGAGTCTCTGGTGCCCAGCCCGCTGCCAGGGCCCGTGGAACTGTGTGTCGGCGACTGCTCTGCTGACTACCGGACTCAGTCGGAACAGCTGTACACCTTCGTGGTGAGTCCCTGAGCAGCGATTCGGACCCGTGTGGGCCACGCTCCCTCCCCGCCTTCTTTTCCCCAGAACAGAGCTTTATTCCTGGTCTCTGCCTTCTCCCCCATGAGACCTCTTGAGCCTGGAGTCCAATCTACCCTCAAACACTTCCTAACTTTCTGATCCCGGGCGAGTCGTTTCATCTTTGGCTGCCTCAGTTTCCCCATTCCCCAACTGAGGAACATAATAGGATTTAACTTTCCAGAGCAGTTGGCACACAGTAGGCACCGAGTGAGCCCTTTCTCCCTCCCTCTCTCCTCCTCATCCTTCTTTCCTCTCTTCCCCCATGGGTTCTGAGTGATGTCTGCCTTGGGTCTTGGGGTGGGCTTGGCTGGAAGAGGAGGAGCCTTTTCTCCCTCTCAGGACCTTTCCTTCCACTGCAGACTCCAACTTTTGAGCAAGTAAGCCCCAGCCAAGGACCAGCTTCCGGGGGCACCCACCTCACCATCTCTGGCAGCCACTTGGATGCGGGCAGCAGCGTGGCCGTGGCCGTGAGGAACAAAGAATGCCAGTTCGTGAGGTGGGTGTTCTTATTCTGTTCTACGCGAGGATTCGCTCTCTGTACTGGGCAAAACAGCATGCACCCAGAGCAGTAAATGCACTGGAGGGTTTGGGGGCAGGAGGGTGGAGTCAGGGAGCCCTCCTCTATAGGGAGCTCAGCCTGGGAGAAACTGGCGATTCAAAGGAGACGGGGATGAGGAAAGAACGTGTGGCGGGCCTGAGGGCCAGCCTGGGCCTAGCCACGGGGACTAAGCCATGGGGGCCTAGATGGGCCTAGACACGGGGACTTGGCCACAGCTGTCGCTACGGGGGCCTAGCCATGGGGGCCCAGCCTTAGGGCCCACCTGGCTCAGGAAGAGTGAGCCCGGAAAGTGGGCCGCATCAGCAAGAGTGGTGTAGAAGAAGCCAAGGAAGCTTAGGAGCGTCACTAGAGTCTGCCAAGTTGAGGGTAGACAGGAAGAAGGGGGACCCGGGTTTGAGGGTTGAAGCAGGTCCTAGGCCCGGGACTCAGGAAAGGAAGCTCCAGATGGCGTGGGGATGGGAAGGCCCAGGAGGGTGAGGGAACGGTGCGGGATGGGCCGGGAGGGTTTGGGGGTAGGGGAACGAGGTCAGTTTGGAACGTGTTGGGTTAGAGTAGTGGCGTGGGACAGCGCATCAGGAGAATAGCTGAGGCCGGCCACATAGATGTGGGCAGCTCCGGAAGTAAGGAGGCCGGCGGAGGCATTGTTTGGGAGGATGGCTGGGGCCCTGGTCCCCCCCACCCTGACCCACTCCATCTCTCCCTAGGAGAAGTGCCAAGGAGATCCTGTGCATCTCCCCCAGCTCGGGCCTGGGCCCCGGTCAGGCCGCCATCACCGTCCGCATTGACCGCGCCAACATCTCCAGCCCCGCCGTGCTCTACACCTACACTCCGGATCCCACCATCACCCTTCTGGAGCCAGCCTGGAGCATCTTTAAGTGAGCACAGCCCAGTGGGTCACTCCAGAGAGTCGGCTCGGGGCCCTGCTTCTGCCTGTGGGAGCCGGGGGCGGGGAGCCCAAGGCTTCCCATGCCCTCTGGGCACCACCCGTGGAAACCAAGCCTTCCTGTGCCCTCTGGGCCCTGCCCATGGCCCAGGTGGGGAGACTGAGCCATTCTGCCCGCTCTGAGCCCTGGGTCTGCTTAAAGCAGACTTAAAGCCTCCCAGCTAAGCTCACGCTGTGCCACGGGAAGGTCTTGGTCTGCCTTGGCCCAGGTGGCTTGGGTGGGGGAGCTTAGCCCTTTTCTTTTCCCTCCTACCCATTTCAGTGGCAGTACCCCCATCACTGTGACCGGAACCCACCTGTTGACAGTCCAGGAGCCGCGAGTTCGAGCCAAGTATCGTGGCATTGAGACAATCAATGTGAGTGGAGTCACCTTCCTCCCCCTGGAGCCCCTCTCCCCCCTCCACTCACCTTCTCCTTCCCCCCCTCCCTCAGACCTGCCGAGTGCTCAACGACACCGTCATGCTGTGCAAGGCCCCTGGCATCTTCTATGGCCATTCTCACCCGCCGTCCGAAGGGGAGCATCCGGATGAGTTTGGCTTCCTGCTGGATCACGTGCAGGCTACTCGGACCCTGGACCGCTCGGCCTTCACCTACTACCCCAACCCCAGCTTTGAGCCCCTCGGCCCCACCGGCGTCCTGGACATCAAACCGGGCTCCCACATCATCCTCAAGGTGTCGGGGGAAGGCGTGGAAAGAGCCAGGGAGGGTGCTAGCCAGGAAACCGGGGCACCGGGCCGGCCCGGACCCACCCGGCCGTGACTCTGCCTGTCTCTGTCTCCCCTGCCCGTCCCTAGGGAAAGAACCTCATTCCGGTGGCGTCGGGCAGCTCGCGACTCAACTACACCGTACTGATCGGGGGCCAGCCGTGCGCGCTCACCGTCTCTGACACTCAGCTTCTCTGTGACTCGCCGACTCAGACCGGCAAGCAGCCCGTCATGGTGTGGGCCCGGGGCAGAGGGTGGCGGGCAGGGCGGGCGGAAGAAGCCGGAGGGCGTCCGTCTAGCTCCCACGTGCCTCGCTTTTCTTGGGCAGATCCTGGTGGGGGGCCTGGAGTTCTGGCCGGGGACACTGCACATCTACGCGGACCGGGCGCTGACCCTGCCGGCCATGGCCGGCCTGGGAGCGGGTGGCGGCCTGCTGCTCCTCGCCATCGGGGCCGTCCTCATCGCCTACAAACGCAAGACCCGAGACGCCGACCGTACCCTCAAGCGGCTGCAGTTACAGATGGACAACCTGGAGTCGCGTGTGGCCCTGGAGTGCAAGGAAGGTACCGGAGCCGGGCCGGGCCCGGAGGACGAGAGAGGCGGGAGAGCCGGGCGGCTCTGGGGGAGGGCCTGCCCCCTCTCCTAGCTTGCAGCCCTTTGGGCCCCTTTGCATGTGTGTCTTCTTTACCCCTAGCTTTTGCCGAGCTTCAGACAGATATCAACGAGCTGACCAATAACATGGATGGGGTCAAGATACCCTTTCTTGATTACAAAACCTACGCCATGCGAGTGCTGTTCCCTGGGATTGAGGAGCACCCTGTGCTCAAGGAGCTGGATGTGAGTCCTCCCTGTGGGAAAGCCCTGAGACCCACCCTGCGCCCCGTCCTGCTCCCCCCCCGCCATCCATCGGTCCCCCCGATCCTGCCCGCCTCCTACTCTCATTCTGCTCCCCTGCGATTTCCTCAGACCCCTCCCAACATGGAGAAGGCACTCCACCTGTTTGGACAGCTGCTGCACAGCCGTGCTTTTGTGCTGACCTTCATCCACACCTTGGAGGCCCAGAGGAGCTTCTCCATGCGTGACCGGGGCAACGTGGCCTCCCTGACCATGGTGGCGCTGCAGGGCCGGATGGACTACGCCACCGGCCTGCTCAAGCAGCTGCTCGCTGACCTCATCGAGAAGAACCTGGAGAGCAAGAACCACCCCAAGCTGCTGCTGCGCAGGTAGGTGCCCCTTGCGCCATTCCCTGGCACTCCTTCCTCAGTGCCTCCTGTGTCTCCCCTCTCCACCTTTGGGTGTCTCCGGGCGTCTTGTCTCTTGTGGGCCGTACGTTGGCGGTCTCGTCTTTGCCGGAGGGGGGGACTTGAACTCCGTCCGTGCCCGGGGCTGAACTCGCCTTCTTCCCTTCTGCCTGGTGGCCTGTCCTAGGACTGAATCGGTGGCAGAGAAGATGCTGACAAACTGGTTCACCTTCCTGCTGCACCGCTTCCTGAAGGTGAGCCTCCCTCTGAAGGCCCCAGGGCATGCTGGACTTGGGCCGTCCGGAAGGCTCCCGGCGGCCCTGGGTCCGCCTTTGGCTGTGCTGCTGGGCCGGGGTCCCGCTCCCCTTGGGCTCTGGTGGGGGCCTTGCTTCCCTCCCATGGTGCTCACTGAAGCTTCCTCTGGAGCAGGAGTGCGCCGGGGAACCGCTCTTCATGCTCTTCTGCGCCATCAAGCAGCAGATGGAGAAGGGGCCCATCGACGCCATCACGGGGGAGGCCCGTTACTCCCTGAGTGAGGACAAACTCATCCGCCAACAGATCGACTACAAAATGCTGGTGAGGGCTCCCAGGCCACGTGGAAGGGGGGGGCGACCCCAGACCCCAGGTCTGCCAGGGGAACTGTGGGTGAGGGTGGGACAGGAAGGGGCAAAGCAAGCAAAGGTGCCACGTCGGGCTGAGCCCCCTTCTCCTCCCCAGACCCTGCACTGTGTGTGCCCTGAGAGCGAGGGCAACGTCGAGGTCCCTGTCAAAGTCCTCAATTGTGATACCATCACCCAAGCCAAGGACAAGCTGCTGGACACCGTGTACAAGGGCATTCCCTACTCCCAGCGCCCCAAGGCGGACGACATGGACTTAGGTAGCTGCTGGCAAGGCTGGGGCTGGCTCTCCTCGGCTGCCCCTCCTCCCCCGCCATGACACCCCCCACAGTGAGGCACACACAGAGAACCCCAGACTGAACACCAGCCAGAGCGGAGAGACGCTGGGCCTAAACTCGGGAAGTTGCAGCTAGCCTCAGCCACTCGTCAGCTCTGCAATCCGGGGCCAGTCATTTAGCTTGCCCACCTCAGTGTCTTCCTCTGTAAAATGGGAGCCATAAGAGCACCTCCCTCCCGGGGCCTTGGGGAGAATCCTCTAAGGTGACATCTGTAGAGTGCTTAGCACAAGGCCCGGTACATAGTGGGAATTATATTCACATTTATCATTATGATAATTCTCGTTAGCTGTGCCACTCTGGGATCTCACGCAGTTTCCTCCTCCGTCAGACACGTGATGACCCTGCAGATTTGGGACGCTGGCCTTCCTTCCTCGGGCTTGGGTGGGGGATGCTCAAGTGTGTCCCTGGGTCAAGCTCTCTGTGTCCTCCACCCCCCTAGAATGGCGCCAGGGCCGCGTGACCCGGATCATTCTGCAGGACGAGGACGTTACCACCAAGATTGAGTGTGACTGGAAGAGACTCAACTCCTTGGCCCATTACCAGGTGGGGATAGCTTCCGTTGCCGTCAGCCCTGGCACCTCCCTTTGCTGGGACCCTCCCGCTCCAACCTTTCTGACCCCGACGCCGTGTCCTCCGTTAGAGGAGAAAAAGTTCAAGGGTCAGAAGAAGTGGGCCGGGCTCCCAATTCTCCTCCTTACTGCTCGCATGTGAGCTCGGGCAAGCCACTCCCCTCTCCTGGGCCTCAGTTTGCTCTTGTGTAAAAAGATGGGATGAAAGTAGGTGGCCCCTAAGTCCTTCCAGCTCTAGGTCTGGGATCCTCTCACTCCTTTCCCAGGTCACAGACGGCTCCTCGGTTGCGCTGGTGCCCAAGCAAGTATCTGCCTACAACATCGCTAACTCCTTCACCTTCACGCGATCCCTCAGCCGCTACGGTGAGCGGGGGCTGCCGCACGAGGGGAGAAGATGGGAGAAATGGGCAGAGGGGTACAAGGAAAGAGAGACAGAGGGGGAGGAGACGGAGGGAGGGAGGGGCAGGAGGAGGGAGAAAGAAAGACAAGGAGAGGAAGGGAGAGACAAAGGGCGGGGGGAGGGGTGAGGAAAAAAGAGAAAGACTGGGGACAGAGGAAAGAAGGAGGGACTGCGAGATCGTGCAAAGTTGTGTCCCAGATGGGAGCCTGGAGCAGGATCAGCCCCCCTGGGAGCGGCAGGTGTCCTTGGGGAAGGTCAGCTCCACACTGCGCCTGCCTCTGCACCTCCCTCCCCTGCAGGCCTGGCTGCCGCAGGGACCACGGCCACGTGGGTTTTCAGACACGGTAATGGCTCGCTTTTGCCTTTTTCTCCTTGAGAGAGAGTGGCCCACGTGTCCCTGAAGCTTTAATAGCTGAAAACAACTTAGAATCTTGGGGGCACCTCGGATCTGGAGAGGACGTTGACGTCTCTTGGCACAAAGGTGTCTTCCCGCTGGGGCCCTTTTGAAGGGCCATGCGGCCCACTCCCAAGTATCAGTACCCCCGTGCCAGCGCTCCTCTCGCCTCCCTTTACAGAAAGCCTGCTCCGGACTTCCAGTAGCCCAGACAGCCTCCGTTCTCGGGCACCCATGATCACACCTGATCAGGAGACGGGCACAAAACTGTGGCATCTGGTCAAAAACCACGACCATGTCGACCATAGGGAGGGTGACCGAGGCAGCAAGATGGTATCTGAGATCTACCTGACTCGGCTGTTAGCAACAAAGGTCAGTCCCCACCGCCTGGAGATGGGGAGGGCACAGGCTCAGAGGTTCCTTCGCTTTCTCCTGCCCACAATAGCCGTTGGTGGCTCGGGATCCTCAGCTGCTGGAGCGTGTCCCAGTAATTGGGCACACTGGTCCCTTCTGTCCCTGGGCTCAGACTGAGGCCGTCCTCCGGCCGAGCTCTTGGCCCCAGCCGGCCTCCCAAGGCTCAGAAACGGCAGGGTCGTGTCTCTGCGAGAGGTTTAGAGCACCACATTGGGAGTAATTCTGGCAGTTTGTCCTCGGCGCACCTTTGATCTTCTCACTGGTCGTTTCATCTTTAGATTAGATTTAGATTTAAATTAGGCCCCTGCCCCAGATGTCAACCTGCTTCCGGCCCGTCACCCGCAGCCCCGTCACGTCTAGGGCCTCTGTGGCCATCGCTTGGTGTTCGGGGCTCCCCTCGTCCGTAATACTGGACAAAAGTAGCGGCGGGGGAAGAGCAGTGGCCGGGATCCGCCCTCTGGGCCCAGGCGAGCCCCCTCCCCTAGCTGGACCCGTTTCCTCCTGTGGAGCAGAAGCGGAAGGAGATGCGGGCCCTTCCGGCTCTCCCCCAGGGTACGTAGCTTGTACCGTTCTCCCCAGGGCACCCTGCAGAAGTTTGTGGACGACCTCTTTGAGACGGTGTTCAGCACTGCCCATCGTGGCTCGGCCCTGCCTCTCGCCATCAAGTACATGTTTGACTTCCTGGACGAGCAGGCGGACCGCCAGCAGATTGCTGACCCTGACGTGCGGCACACCTGGAAGAGCAATTGGTACCCGCCTGTCCCGTGGGCCCTACTTTCCATCCTGTCTGGGGGTGGTTGGGACAGGGGACAGACAGGAGCCAAGCCCAACCCAGAACTTTAGAGGTGCACTTTTGGCCCGCCAGCCGGTCCTACTCTTCGGAGCCTCTTGGCTCCTAGGACGCGCTGTTTTGCCACTTCTGGGGGGACCTCACCATGCCCAGGGGGGACGTCCTATGTGAGTTCTCTGAATGTCTGAAGCAGTTGGTATAAAGTGAGGGACGACACGGCAGAGCCCAGTAGGAAGTCCTTCCAGAGGCCACAGCTTCCTCTTCTGTTTAAAGAAATCTCAGCATTCCTGTACTGGGTTTGCTTAGAAGTAGGGGTGCCTACAACAAAGTCAGCTCTTTGTGCATGGGTTGGGCAGTTCTGAAGTGGCGCTCCGTGATTTCTCCCTGAAGATTTTTCAGAGGAGACGGAGGAGGACAGGGACTAGTGCACACAAAGGCCTGGAGGCCGGAAAGGAGTAACGGTTGTGTGACGGCTGGAGAGGCTTGACTTGGCCAGAGCCCAAGGAAGGGCTTTAAGGCATTTGGAAATCAGCCGCATAGTTATTCCGGTCCTGAAGAGGGCGGAGCTCAGGAATAGTGTCTTTATTTCAAGTCCCCTGCCATCTTCCTAAATACTCAATCCCCCCATCCCCCCCCCCCGGAAAGCTGAGGGGGTGGGAATACCTCCTGTAGCCTGGCACCTGCACTTAAAGCTTTGGCGGGGCATCCGGCCGGAGGTGAGTTAGGAGGACGCCAGCGGGGGGAAACCGTGGATGCTGGACCAGAGGTGTGTGGTGGGAGGGTTGAGAGGGCCAGCCAGCCAGGTGCTGCCCTCACCGGAACACCCGGGGCCTCCCCGCCAGCCTCCCGCTCCGCTTCTGGGTGAACGTCCTCAAGAACCCCCAGTTTGTGTTCGACATTCACAAGAACAGCATCACGGACGCCTGCCTGTCAGTGGTGGCCCAGACGTTTATGGACTCCTGCTCCACTTCCGAGCACCGGCTGGGCAAGGATTCTCCCTCCAACAAGCTCCTCTACGCCAAGGATATCCCCAACTACAAGACCTGGGTAGAAAGGTGGGCACCGTGGCCAGCAGATCTCTTGGAGGCTATGAGTTGGGTGTCGGGGCCGGGGCGGCTCGCCAGCTTCCTTCCCCGGAGCCGTCGCTGGCGGCAGCAGAATGGGCGGCGGGGGCCCAGCGAAGGAGGTCTTAATGCTGCGTTAGCCCACTATGGAGGGAGGACAGGAAAGGGGGTAGTCCCCCGCCCCTGACTGGTCTGGGGAAGGAAGTATGGGATAGAGAGGGATTGATTCCCATTTACCGAGCACCTGCTGGGCACTCCCGGCCACGCTTGGGGGAGCTCTGGTCCGCTTGAGACCAGATGCCTCCCTAACATTACGAAGTCCCCCGGTCGCCAGACGAATGGCGTGGAGGCAGCAAAGAGGGAGGAGCGAAGCCCGTTAGGCTTCCTGTAGGTGCTCACAAGCCAGGTAGGGTCGGAACAGAAAGAGGATGACACCAAAAGGGTACAGGAGGTGACGCCAGCCTGGTGAGCCCGTTGGGGGAGTGTCGCTGTCTGCAGCTCCCAGAGGGGAGAGATGGGAGGTGAGATCCTGGCTGCCCTTCCTGCCCCATCACGATCTCTGCCCCGACAGGTACTATCGGGATATCTCCAAGATGGCATCGATCAGTGATCAAGATATGGATGCCTACCTTGTGGAACAGTCCCGCCTCCACGCCAATGACTTCAACACCCTCAGTGCCCTCAGCGAGCTCTACTTCTACATCAACAAGTATCGGGAAGAGGTGGGGTGCTCTTCCCTGGCCTGCCCGCCTCCCATCCCCACCCCCATCCTTTCCTCCTTCCCAGTTCCTGGCCTCCTGTGTCCACATCTTCATTATCAGTTGCTTATTTGGGACCCGCTGACCCCAAGCTGGGTTATGGGGCGGCTTGAAGTTTGGGCCCGGGGTCGATAAAATCTGGACCTTTTCCCGGGGAACACCCAAAGGGGCCGGTGACGGGCACAGGCCGGGGGGGGGGGGCCGGTGCATGTTTTTCTAAACTGGGCCTGAAGGGACAGGATGAGCAGAGGGCATTCTGGGTAGGATGGTCAAGTGAGGTGCAGAGACTGGAAGGACTTGGCAGATAGCCGCAGTGAAGGGGACGCGTTGGGGACCGGCCATCCCCAAGGTCTCCTGCTGGGGGAATCAAGGAGGCCCTTCCTCCCTTACCCTCCCACCAGACCCTCCCCTTCAGGCCCCTGTATCCTGACGCTCTCCTCAGTAAAAGCACCCACATAGACGTGGCTAGGGGGGAGGCCCAAGGAAGAGGCTGTGTGGGAAATTGCCAGGAGGCAGGGGAGAACATGGGATGGGGGAAAGGGACTGGGGACTCATGGCAAGAGGTTTGTGGCTCAGAGGTGACTCTGCTCAGTTCAGGAAGCACCTGCTGGCAGACGGGTAGATGCGAGAGGTGGGGGCTGAGGCTGGTACAGTGGCTACAGTACCAGGCCTGCAGTCAGAAAGACCCGACTTCAAACCTGCTCTCCACCATTTACTGGCTCTCTGACCCTGGACACACCAATTCACCTGCCTCACTTGCCTCATCTATAAAATGGGAATAAATAACAGTGCCTTCATAACAGGGTTGTTGGCATAATCCAGTGAGAGAATGCTATACGTAATGCATAAAGTACAGTGCCTGGCACCAGTGGGTGCTTAATAAATGCTTACCAAAAAAGTAAAGTACATGGCACTTATAATAATATTAGCGGGCCAGGTCCTGGCCTCCAAGAGCCTCCACGCCAGCTCCCCCAGCACACAGACGCGAGTACGTAAGGGGCACAAAAAGTGCTTCCCGTGCCGCTGGAGGGGTCGGGGTTGCCGAGGAGAGAGCACGGGGGAGCCGAGCACGTCTAGAGCGGCTTGGGAGGCAGAGTGACGGTGAAGCCGGCGGCTGAGAAGGCAGGGACCGCGGGGCCGGTTCCGGGGAGTGGGGAGGCCAGCCCTCTGAGAAGCGGAGGCTTGGATCGAGCAAAGGCACCCGGGAAGTAGGCTGAGGGATTCACGAGCACAGAAGGCCCCGGGAGCGGGAGGGCGGCTGCCTCCGGGCTTCCCCTCACCCAGCCTCGGCTTGGCCCACAGATCCTCACCGCCCTGGACCGAGATGTCGGCTGCCGGAAGCAGAAGCTGCGGCTCAAGTTGGAGCAGGTCATCAGCCTGGTGTCCAGCAACAGCTGAGGGCTGAGGGGCCGGGGAGGGCAAGGAGGCCGGCGGCCCACCCCTCTCGGCTTCCTCCCCTCACCACCCGTCTCCCCTCTTCCCCCCTCCCCCCCACGGCCCAGCCCCCTTCTCTGCCTCCCTCCAGGGGCCCTGTGGCCCGGCCCCTTCCTCGCCGCCTGCCTCCAGGCACGAGTGAGGGAACCTTTCTGTCTCCTTACCTCTAGGAGAGACAGGTGGGTGGGCCTCCCCATACCCCCAATGGAGGCAGAAGGGGAAGCCGGGCCGGGCACATCTGGATAGACACGCTCCCACGGAAACCAAAGGGGAGGGGGGCACAGTGTCTAACTGGCCTCATGGAAGGGAGGGTCTTTACTTAGTGCCTTTCTTTTTTGGGGGGTGGGGGGCCGACACCATTTAGTCGGGCCCTCACAGCCAACAGCAGCAATACCCCCAGAGATGGACCCCGGTTCTCCCACCTCCCTCTAAGCTCTGATCTCTGCCCCCCCTCCCCTCGTGTGTGCTAACTCCAGGTGTTGTTGAACGGAACCTCTCCTCAGCCTGTATTTATAACATCCCCTCCCCAAAGCCCTGACTCGGCCTATTTATTTAATTTGAACGCCCCCACCCCCCTGTAAATATTCTTCCTGCCTGAGGGTGGCTCGTGCCGTGCCCCGGGCAGATGCCCAGCCGGCGGCCGCGGCCCCGTTCCTTCCTTTTCCCTAGGCCCAGCAGGCCCTCCTGGCTCTTGCTTTGTTCCCGGGCCTGGTGCCTCAGGAGTCCGTTATAGGTGGGGGTGCCCGTCCACGTGTAGCGGTCATGGGGCCAGCAGCTCTCACTGCCTCTCACTGATCTGGAAGATGGTAGGAAGGCTTTAAGCCTGGGGGGGGGGGCGGGCAGTGGCGGGAGCCCAGGTGGGAAGGGGAAGACCTCCGGCTTGGCCCTATCCCTCACGGGGCCTCAGTTTCCTCATCTTTAAAATCAAGGGATTGAGGTCGACAGTGGCCCTCCCAGCTTGGCCAGCACGGTTCCCCCGAGCCCTCCTCCGCATCTTCCTCCCTGCTCCCGACAAAGCAATAACGAAGGGTCTAGCCGGTGCCAGTGACCGGGAGGAGGGGAGCCCGGGGCTAGTGCCGTCTTTCCCTCGAGCAGCGCCTCTCTCGGCCTTTGCGGGCCTGCCGCCGCAGCCGACTGGGGCTTGTGGGGAAGTCCTCGGAGGGAGAGAGAGGCTCGGAGGCCCAGGCTGGGAGAGAGGCTTGTCAGCTTATAGAGGCCGTGCCTTATTCCTTAATTTATTCTGTACACTGCCCCAAAGTGTAGATGTTTTCTGTACAAAGCCAAGCAACTGGCCTGCCCTGTAAATAAGTGTCTGATTGTGCCCATCCGTCTGTCCTTCGTCTCCCTCCTCCTCCTCCTCCCCAGCCATTCCTGGCCGCATGAGCTTTTTATTTTTTCATTTTGTAATTATTTTCTTTTGCTAATTAAAATGCCTGGAAAAGAAGTAGCTTTTAGCCCTGCTGATTTCGGGGGTGGTTTGCCCCTTTCATCCATGCCTTCTGGAGCCCGTGGGTGCAGCTTGGGGGGTTAGTCTAGACCCCAGAGGACAGCAAGATGTTCTGGGGGTTCTCCGGGGACACGGGCCTACAGAAACCCGGTACAGAATAGCTAGGCCGCGATTAATAAGCGAGGGGCCTGCCCTCGACCAGGATTGCATCCGGAAAAAGGAAAAAAGCAATCTGGGCCGGGGGAGGCTTCTCACACAACAGGTGCTTAATAAAGGTGGGTGGAGGGCAAAGCTGCCGGAGGCAAAGCCAGAAGCCGGTTGGCTTTCTTGGGGGCCGCGGCTTCGAGAACTGCGCAAAGCCGTCGGCCGCCTTCATCTGGTACTTCGTCCATTGGGTTGGGAGGTGCCACGATGCTAAAAGACCACTGTCCCCACCGTCCCTACCTTTCAATTTCTCTGGTCTGGTACAGAGCCTTCAAGGGTGGCATCTACCCTGATTTTTTGTTGTTGTTTTTTGAGTAATAAAGTATCGTCATGTTGAAAACCTGTTTTATTGCTCCTGGGCCCCCCTTCTTTTTGCGGGGGAAGTTCCTGCCGAGGCCAGACCATTACCTCTGTCCTGCCGTCCGGGGAGAGGGCTTTGGGTACAGCCGCACTTCCACATGAGACTGCTTTGGGCAGTGCCCCAGATCCTGTCCTACCAGTAAGATACTAGCACTGTCCCAGAAAAGAAAGGAGCGGCTCTGAGTGCAGTGCAGCAGATAATCAGTAAACATTAGGCGCCTACTATGTGCCAGGTTCTAGGCATTCACAAAAAGGCATGACGGTCCCAGCCCCCGAGGAGCTCGGGCCAAAGGAGGAGACTACATGTGACAATATACAAACAAGATCTAGACAATATAAACTGGGGATACTCAACAGAGGGACAGATCTAGAAATAAAGAGGATGAGGAAAAGTTTCCTGTAAAAGGTAGGACTTTAGTTGGGCCTTGAAGAAACTCCAAAGGGGAATCATGAGGAAAAGCCAAGGAAGATTCCTAGAGTCTGGAGATCGAAGGTCTTTTTTAATTAATTTTTTCAAGGTTATTGAATTTGTGGAATTTTATTTTTTAGTTTTGAATTCTCTTCTCCCACCTATTGAGAAGGCAAGAAAAGCAAAAGCCAAAACAAATATGGAGGGTCACTCAAAAACCAAATTGCCACATTAGCCATTTCCCCCCAAAAATGAAGAGAAAAATATGTTTCAGTCTGTCCTCTGCAACCGTCACTTCTGTATCTGGAGATGGGTCTTTTAGAATTGCACTTGGTCATCGTGCTGACCATTTTACAAATGAGGAAACTGAGGTAAACAGGATGAAGTGATTTGCTTAGGGTCACAAAGCTGGTAAGGGCCTGAGAGCAGATTAGAACTCGGGCAGATGATGAGGCTTCCTGACTCCAGCCCCTGCACTCCTCACTGGTGCCACCTAACTGCCCTTGAGAATATTACTTTGTCTAAATCCTTGTGTTGTTTGTTTTTGCTCACTTCGCTTTGCATCAGTTCTTAAGTCTCCCCAGGTTTTCCTGAAAACATCATTTCTTACACCACAATAGTATCCCATCACCTACACGTGCCATTTGGCACGTTTTTGGGCAACTGTTCTCCAAACAAAAGGCTTCACTTTCCAACTCTACCATCATGAAGAGAGACTATATTTCTGTACAAATGGGTCTTCTTTCTTTTGCGTCTTTAGGGTATGACTTAGGGTAGTATTATGGGGTTAAGGGGGAGGCACAATTTATGTTGGGTTCTTTTCTTTAGGCATAACTCCAAATTGCTTTTCAGAACAGTCAGATCAGTGGACGGCTCCATCGGCAGCTCACTAAAGCCCTTCCAGAATTTGTCATTTTAGCCAATCTGATGGGTGTAAAGTGATACGTCCGTTATTTTAGTGTGCAGTTCTCTAAGTATTAGTGATTTTGAGTACTTTTTTAAAAAAAGGTTTTGTTGCTGTCTTCTCTTTCATATATCATCATAGTTATCCCCAGTATCTTTACCTCTTCTCTTTCCAGAGGTTTCTTTCTTGTTTCTAAGAACAATTTTTTTTTAGGTTAGTTTAATTTACTTATTTAGATATCTTATTTATTTTTAACGGTCTTCTAAAGTTTTAGTTACAAATTCTCTCCCTCCCATCCTTTCCTTACTCATTGTGAAGGCAAGAAATGTGATATCGATTATATATATATACAAACATTTCACATAAAAACCATATTTCTATACCATGTTGCAAAAAGAAGGAAAAAAAGATGCTTCAGTCTGCGTTCATACTCCGTCAGTTCTTTCTCTAGGAGTGGATAGCATTTTTCATCATAAGTCCTTCAGAATTGTCCTGCAATATCATATTGATCAGAACAGCTGTCATTCATAGTTTGTTAATCGTACTATATTACTGTTACCATATAAGATGCTCTCCCGGTTCTGCTCACTTCACTTTATATCAGTCTGGTTTTTCTAAAAGCATTTCCTTCATTATTATTCTATCACAATTATATATGACTTACTCAGCCATCTCCCAATTAATGGGCATCCCCTCAGTTTCTAATTCTTTGCCCCACAAAGAGCTGCTAGAAATATTTTTTGTTCATATAAGTCCTTTTCCTTTTGGGGAGCATTGTTGGGTCAAAGGGTATGCAGTTTTATAGCCCTTTGGGCATTGTTTAGCATTGCTCTCTCCATAATAGTTGGACTACTTCACAACCCCACCGACAGTGTATTAGTGTCCCAGTTTTCTCATACCCCTACAACAGTTATGATTTTTCTTTCCCATCATATTAGCCAATCTGATAGGTTCGAGGTGTTACCTCAGAGTTGTTTTAAGTTTCATTTCTCTATTCAGTAGTGATTTAGAGCATTTTTCTTATTATATTAGCTTTGATTTCTTCCAAAAACTTTATATCCTTTGATCAAATAAGTATTTTTAGAGAGGAAAAGAAATTAGCACGATTGATTTCTACATTGAAAGAGTCCAAAAATATGGTCCTTTAATTCTCTTTGATTTTGCTTTGGCTGAGATTGACTGTTATCTGTCTCTCTCTCTCTTTTTTTTTTTTTTTTTTTTTTTTACTTTAGCTGATATATAGTAGAGTCTGCTGAAGTTTCTCATTTTAATTCGTGTTTTTTTTCTGTTTCAAGTATTTCTTGTATACAGAATACAGTTGGATTCTGGTTTCTTATTTCATTCTGCTATCTTCAGTTTTATTGATAAGTTCATCGCATTCACATTCACAGTTATGATTGCTAACTCTGCATTTCCTTCTCTTATTCTTACCCTCTTCTCTTATGCTTTTCTTTTTTCCTTGCCTCCTCTTTAAGAATCTATTTAGCTTCTGACTAATGCCTCCTTTAATCTATTCTCCTTCTCATTCCTCCCTTCCCCTTCCCTTAATCCTATTCCCTCCTAATTCTCCTTTGGGTAAGATATATTTCTGTACCCAACTGTGTATATATGTATATTCTTCCCTCCTTTAACCAGTTCTGATGAGAACATGGTTCAAGTGTCACTCCTCCCCCCTTTAATTGTGTGAACTTGTGTGTGTGTGTGTGTACAAAATTGGAGCTAATTTCTCCCATTCTTCCTTTCCCTACCCCCTTCTCCTAGTGTGTTCCTCTTCTTCAAACATTTCATTCTTCTTTTCAGCTCATCAAAACACATTAGAGTCATTCCTAGGCCTAATCTAATTAGACTTTGTGATTCCTGATGATAGACTTAGTTGTACAAGTGTCATATCTCCATATGAAAATGTTCACAATTTAATCTTATCTGGTTCCCTACGATTGCTCCCTTTTGTTTACCTCCTTTATTACTCCCATGTAGTTTTTAAATCATAATTTAGCTCTTTTAAAAAATTCCTTCTGTAACTCTTCTAGGAATTCTTGGTGGATTCATGTCCACACTGAATTTCTCTTTGCAGTTTTGCTTGAAAATGTTTTCAAGTTTTTCTCTTCTTCCTTGTTAGGCATCTTGAGCTTCTTTTTCTATTTTGTTCATTCTTCTAACCTACTTCTTGACTTTGGACTTGATTTTAGTGCTGTGCTCTGCCAACTCCTATGGAGTGGAGTGGGATGGATGTCTGGCCTGGGCTTCTATCCTCTTACATCCTTCTGCTGCTTTCACAGCTCTGTCTGGGGGCCTGCAAGATTTTGGTGCTCCCAAAGTGGTGAGATCTGGGGCAAGGCCTGTTCCCTGTCGTTCTGGTCTGAGTTCTTACAAGTTCCTAATCCAAATTTTGATCTGTTCACTTGTCCCTGGTTGGTAGTTTCAGCACTCGGCTACTGAACTCCGTTACTGTCAGCCTGCTAGGAGGCTCTACAAGTTCAGAATGACTGAACTGCCAACTCCTCTGAGGTCTGGGGCTCCTGCTCTGGTTATTCCACTGCAGAGCTACAAGCTGGCCTAAAGGCTAGAACAAAGATGATAGCTACTGGGGATGGATGAATCAAGGAAGGGGTTTTTGAAGATGGGGGAGGCACGGGCATGGTTGTAGTCAGCACAGAACGAGACAGTAGAGAGGGAGAGATTGAAAATGAGTGAGAGAGTGGGGATGCCAGAGAGGACAATCTGCAGAAGAAGATGGGATGGAACGTTTCCTTAGCAAGGAGAAGGGGAATCTCTTCATGTAAAGGCAGGGGTGAACGAAGGAATAAATGGGAAAAGACCTCTAAGTGACGTGAGGTGAGGAAGAAGAGAAGGAGAAGAGAGCACTCTTAGGAAATGGCCTTGATTTTCTTCAGTGATGTAGGAGGCAAGGTTCTCAGTTGAGGTGGTTACCTAATAAATATTTATTAAGCCCCTAGATGCGATGCACTAAGCAGCCGGGTGACTAAGAGCTCAGACAAGAAAGACAAGTCTCTGCCCTCAAAGAGCGCAATCTAATGGGGGGGGGGGTGGTGGGATAATCTGGAAATAACTGTGCAAATAAACTCTATACAGGATAATCTGGAGATAATAAACAGGGAGGCATTAGCATCAAGAAGGACTGTCAGAGACTTCCCATAGAAAGTGAAATTGTATCTTGAGACTTGAAGGAAATCAGGAGGCAGAGGTAAGGAGGTGGGGGAGACAGTGAGAGAATGAGTAAGAGAGACAAAGTACACTTCAGACACAGGGGACAGCCAGAAAAAAAAAAGCTGGAGTCAGGAGATGGGGTAGCTTATTCCCAAAACACCCAAGAGGCCAATGTCCCTGGACTCAGTCTATGGAGGGCTATAAGAGGAAGGAGGGAAAGCATAGGAGGAGAGTTATGAAGGTCTTTGAATGACTGACAGAAGAAGATTTGGGTTTTGATCCTGGGGGTGAAAAGGAACCAATGGAATCCAAAAAATAGGGACTTGACACCAAAGATTTTTGAATGGGGTGGGTGTGGGGGGAGTCAGGATGAAAAGGTTTGGAAAAACTACCGTGGTGAGTGGGCAATGAGTCAGTTGGGGAGGTATAAAAGTATTGCTTTGCTGCAGCAAGGACCCAGTTGCTACTGCTTAATAAAACTGTAATGGAGCATCGTTTCAGCAACATATGAATGGGAATGGAGGCAGCAGATCGTGGAAGTGATCTAGGCCTCGGCAGACCGGTGCTATATGGTAAGGGGACAGAGGCCCGAGGGAACAGATCGGTACAGCATGGAACTGGTTCCCCAAGGAGTCAAGATGGGAAAAGAGGGAGAATTCTGCCTGTGCAGGGGTGATGGCCTCAGAAAGAAACGAGGGGGAAAGGGATAGGAGAGGGAGAAGGGATGACGCATCAAGTGGGGCTGAAAGGCCAAGGAAGATGAGCAATTACCAGATTGTGATGATGAAATTTCAGAGCTCATGAGCATTGGAAGAGGGATATTTGTGGGTGGCAGCAGGACCATCTCTCTAAGTAGCTGAGATGAGGCGGAAAAGTACTTCACAGGAAATGTGCAAGTCGAGGTTAAGGTGCTTGAGAGATGACTGATATTAGTGTGGAGTACGGCGCATACTACACAGTATCTGCAGTTTACCATTTGACTTCGGGGCAGGCCACAGCCAGGTATCAACTTGTATGGTTATGAGCCCAGAGCACAATTTCTAAGAAAGTGAACCATGGGACAATATGGCAGATAGAACCTTTAGGATGAGACCTAGGAACAGTTCACCTTGCCCGACACTGTATGCTCTGACTAGTTACAGGGTCAGAACATTTGCCCGTGAGTCAGAGGCAAAATGACTTTGCTCCTGGCTGCAGTTCTTACAATACTCACGATGGCCTCCAGAGCAGGCCGTATTTGACTCTCTCAAGTCTTTTTCATCTTTAACAATCTAATTATCGAAGATGTACGTCACCTACAGTTAGGGTGTAGTGATAATCATTCAAGACACCTACCTCCCAACACTGTCATCATGCATTAAACTTCTAGATCACAGTGTTCCCCAATGAGCTCACTGGAAGCCTTGTAATTCACAGAAAAGCCTTGTACCCATCAGTAAGCTAAAGGTCTCATTTCAAAGAAGGGATCATTGGACAGCCCTTGCTCTGAACTGGGCAGATCACTGGGATGGCCAACACCACCAAGACTACCGTGATGATCCAGTGAGAGTTGGAGGGGTTTGAAAATCATGCCATAGAAACATCATTCAAAGGAACTCCATATAAGGGAAACTCAAGTCAGAGTTATTCAATTGGGGAACAGGCTACCTTGCCCCCAGCATCAAGTTTAGCAAAGGGATATGATGCAAAATGGAAGTCCCGCAAGTTAGGTTGGTCCAGAGAATGTTTAAGTAGAGGCTTCTCCCTGGCCCACGGGTGGGTACTGACAACACAAGATGCTCGCACTGTCCAGAGCTCTCTGCATAAAAAGCTGCCAAAAGTTTCTCATGTTTCACTTCTACCTCACATCAGAATGGCTTCCTGGACCTCGTTTCCCTTGTACGGGTCAAAATGCTCATAAGCACATAGGTAAATTGGGGCGGGGGGGGCTTTTAGTCATAGAAGGGATGGTCACGCCTGCAGCTGTTTTCCAGACCGCAACCAGTCCAGCTACATTTTGAGTGGGCAGAGATATTGGGACAGTCTTGGGTTAGAGCAATGTTCTAATCTGTAGCCTCCTGGTAGTAAGACACTGAGGGAGGTCCAAAGCTCCTGCTAAGGTGGAGGGGATTTTTTTTTAGGCACAGTGGAATAAACATTGGATTTAGTCAGAGGACTGAGTTCAAAGCCCCAGGCTTTGAGACTTTGGGACTCTGAGTGAACCCTCCCTCCCATCCCCAGCTATCAATCTGCTATCTTCTTGTTTGGTCATTTTTCAGTCACGTCTAATACTTTGTGACCCCATTTGGGCTTTTCTTGGCAAAGGTACCAGAGTGATAGCCATTTCCTTCTCCAGCTCATTTTTACAGAGGAGGAAACTGAGTCACATAGGCTAAAGTGACTTGTCCAGGGTCCCATAGCTAGTGTCTGGGGCCAAATTTGAATTCAGGAAGAGGAGTCTTTCTGACTCCAAGCCTGACACTCAATCGACTGCAGTCCCACCTAGCTTTTTACTTAACTGCATGCTTCTCTAACATGTTGACCCTGCTTCTGTGCCCCACACTTCCTTGCCTTAGATTTAGAGCTAGAAGAGACCTTAGATGCTGTCTAGTTCACCCCATTTATTTTCTAGTTTGGGGAAAAGGCCAAAGGAAAGGAAATAGTTTAAGGAAACACAGGTAGTAAATAGCAGAATTTGTCCTGAGCCCATGTGCCTTCCCTTCAAAATGGGTACTCTTTCCCTCATGCCATGTCATCTGCTTCTGACAGGCTCCTCACTGACCAACACAATCATGCTCGGGCCCTCCCTTCCGATTCCCCTCCCCGCACTGAACCCCAACGTTTGCTTCACTGCTTCTCCTCTCCAATTCCTATAGTCTCTAGCTCACCTAGTTTCTCACTACTTGCTTAAAAAATATTTTCCTTCCCCAATTCCATAAAAAATATTGATACTCATTTAAGTTTTGAGTTCTAAATTTAGAACGCAAGAAAAACAAAACCATTACAAAGGTGTTTAGTCGTGCCAAACAAAATCTTCCCTTAATCAAAGAAAGAAAGCAAGAAAGAAAAAAGAAAGAAAAGGTGTTTTGATAATGCCTTGCGAGTCCATCGGTTCCATGTGGAGGTGGACAAAGTATTTCATCATGCGGTTCTTTATAATCGTGGTGGATCATTGTATTGATCAGAGCAGCGAAGTCTTTCACAGTGGCTCATGCTGACAATATTGCCGTTATGGTGTGGTGTTTTCCTGGTTCTGCATCCCCTTCATCACTTCTTATGGCATAATAGGATTCTCTGACTTGTTCAGCCATCTCCCAGGGAACGGGCAGTTTCCAGTTCTTTGCCACCACGAAAAGAGCTGCTGCTTTACGTGGGGGTCCTTTTTATTTCCTCGATTTATCGGGGGTATAGATCCAGTGCTAGGCCAGATGGTACGCACAGATCTTGACTTTTGCTACTCCATCTCCCAGTTCAGTCTTGGGGAGAGGGAAGCAGGAGGTCAAGGGACAGAAATGGACAACACAGGAGGAGGAGCTCAGAAGCTGGCTGAGGGAAGCGATGTGGAAGGATGGCGGGCTTCGTTCCATCTCCACCGGGCACAGGATTGGGGCCACAATCAAGAGGCTGGCTAGACAGGCACAGGAGATGATCTCTCAAGGTTGTGGCCGGTGTCCCCTTCCCCCCAGTCACCCAAGTCCGGCTCTCATTGACCGTCTGACCTGGGATGTCAGGGATCCAGTAGGGCAAGCTGAGCAGTGGGCCTTCTCACTGGGGAGCTCCACACAGCCCATAAGCCTTTGACACCCAGGCCCTGGACTGACCCCATGTCCTTCAGGCGGGGCTAGCTACAGGATACCAGACACCTTGGGGAGCCAAAGCCTAACGAGGAGGGTGAGCTACACTAGGAAAGGCTGGCTTGAAGACTGGGAACAGGCTCAAGCCCTGCCCTCTTCAAGGCTCCAAGGATAGGCCAAGCCAAACGGGGACCATTCCCCACCCCTTATCCTCCTGCCCCAAGCCTCAGGCCCAGTAAAGGCGGCCCTCTTCCTCTACCCAGTTTCAGATCTTTCCCTTTCTTTTTCCCCATTCCACCAACACTGTGCTGATCCGAGTACCACTTTCTCCTTCCCCCAAATCAAAATGAAGACTCTGGGTGCAGGACCTCTGATTTTTGGTCAAAACCTCCATCCAAATCTTTCTCGGGTGCCTCTTCCTATCACCTCTATCAGGGCCGTGATGGTTTCTGATTTTGTGTATCTAGATTGGAGTCTCATATGCTACCTGGCTGTGATCCTGCACAAGTCACTGACTTGTCTGTGGACAAGTCTGCCTCAATTTCCTTATCTGTAAAATGGGGATCATAATAGCACCTATCCCCCAAGGTGGTTGTGAGGATCCACTGAGATCTTGATAAAGTAACTTTGCAAACCTTCAGCTGCTAAAGGCTAGCTGATTCTCCTCAGGGCCTAGCACATGGCTGACTCAGGAAATGAGCTTTGCATTAACAGGGGTGAATGGGGGTTAGTGGAGACTACTGCAAGTTCCTGGAAGCTCCTGGGTTTTGTCTCTTCCCGAGATTAGCTTCAGTCAGCTAGGAGAGGCCCGGTGAATCGGGCACAGTAATATTTTAGGTGACAACTCATTGATCTTATGGAGGGACAGTCGAGGGAAGGTGGGGATGAGGAAGAAATCCAAGAAATCGCTGGTCCTTAATGCAAGAGAACAAGAAATCCAAAGCTTGGAGTAGAGGTGCATAATGTTTAATTAAGTGGAAGCAAAAGTTTGAAAAGCTAGGCTCTCTCTTCCTAGTAGGAGAGGCCCTGGGGGCTCCTTCACCCCCACCTCCCCTCACTTGGAGCCAAGTGCTCTTCATGGCTGCCTAATAGGTCTAGGCTAGATTTTCTTTGAGACAGGAAGCCCCTGAGGACCACCCACAGAGTGAGGCCTCATGATGGCGATGAGTAACCCTGAGCTTCACCACAGCCCCATCACCCAAGCACTGACCCTGAGCGTGGGTCAGGAGTGGGAGTCGGAAGAGCTATCTAGGAAGGGCCTCACCTTCAGCCAAGGAGAGGGGATGGCTAAATAGGAACACAAAATGCCCCAAGCCTCGAGGCCGGGGAGTTTTAAGAAGCAAGGCCATTGCCACGGAAGGCAGCAGCTCTAGTAATTCTCATGCTTGAGGAAGGAAGGCTTCCCTTCTCCCAAGGCTTTCTGATTCTCTGTAAGGCTGCCCTTTGGCAGTTAGGTTTTATTCACGATGGGAAAAGGGTTATACTCAGAAAAAAGCCCGTGATTCTGTGTTCAATGGGAAGCAGCATTGGGAGCAAGGGCCAAGGATAATTGAAATGCAGAGTCTGACGGTGACATCATAAAGTCAGTTGTCATCCCTGGGGAAAACTGGGGCGGGGCAGGTGTCCTAATAGGCAGTCCCTGACCACCGTCCCACTCTGCACTACAAAAGCCAACCCCCTTTTCTAATACTACTCCCCTCGTTCTTCCTTCCTTCCACGCCTACTAGAGGGTGGATGGAGACGGCAAGGGCAGAGCCGGCTTTCAGCCAGAAAGCCAACCTCCACTACTCCATCCATCCCTAGTAGAGTTCGGTTTGGTTTTGCTTTTTTCCAGGCAGGGGGAATGGGGGGAGTTAGTCCAGGAAGCCAATTTCCACAGGCTCAGTCACAGTACAGTTGAGCATACGGGTTGCCAGACGTTCAATATCATCCAAGCTCAGAAGGCGAAGACTCCGATCATAGTCCTGTGGGGAGCAGGAGGGAGGAGGGCGGGAAGGGAAGGGAGAAAACACACGGCCTTGACCTCTGGTCCCAGTCATGAGGAACGCACTATATCAGAGGAGCGGGAAGGAAGCTGGGGTGGCCAAAGAGGCAAGAGAGAGGGAAAGGCCCCACACATCCCAAAATACGATGGCTGTTTCTGTGAGGAAAACTGGAGGCCGAAGAGGCGTCCACCAACTGGGACGTGGCCGAGGACGGCATGTGACCGATGGAATGCTTTCGTACTCTAAGAAATGGCCAAGGGGAATCTGTTTCAGAAGAGCCCGGGAAGACCTACGTAAACTGATACAGAACGAAGTGAGCAGGACCAGGAGAACATGGTGTAGTCACAGCAACATTGTGGGGATGACCAACCATGGAAGACGAGCTCCTCTGAGCAACTTACTAAGGCACCGGGATCCCAGAGGCCCCACAAAGCAGCCTGAGAGAGGAGGGACAACCCAAGCACTCAATGAAGCCGGTTTTTTGTGGACATGACCAATGAGGGATCTGGTGGTTCTACGGGAGGCTTATTTGGTGAGAGGGTTCTGTTTGTCTTTTTTCCCCAACTGAGAGGGAAGAGGTGGGAGGGAGAGACTACCGGTGAGCTGGAAAAAACTACTGGCTTGGAGCCAGAAGCCTCATGTTCATACTCCTCTGTAGAAGAGATGAGATCTGAGCTCCCTTTCAACTCTGCATTTCTGGTACTAAGGGCTGGAAGTTAGTTAGCTAAATATTACAGATGTTGTGAGTGCTAGTTCAGGCTAAGGAGCAAGATTATCCTTAGAGCCCTGGAGCTTACCTTCTGTAGCTGGTCTAGGACTTTCCTGGTATCAGCTGTGCTAAAGTGTCGAGCCAAGATCTGAGAGACCAGCAACCAGGTGGGGAGTGGCTGAGACTGGACCTGAGGCTTTGAGGGCGGATGTCGGGTCGTCCCCTCGTCAGGAAGCTTGATCACTAGGTTGATCTTGGAGTTTGGCCCAATGCTATAGTCTGAAAGGCGGAGCTCATCTGGGAAGAGAGAGAGGAAGAGGAGGAGGTGATGTTGGACTCCGGTATCTCCCATCCAACAGAACCAACTCAAAGCCTCCCATCACAGGCACCGAGTTTCCTTTACACCTCCTTATTGCTGAATAGGTGAGGTTGTTACCCTATATCCTGACTTCCAGGGGCTAGCTTGGGCTTTAGATCCAACTGACGCCCTCAATTAACTCCACAGAGCTCCTTCACCACTTCGGGGAGCCCAGCCATGTATTGGGGGAAGGGAGAGGGCTGCAAGAGGTTCCGAGTACAGATCGTAATATTTGGGATGACTAGAAAGAAGTCAACGACATTACGTGACTCTCCCATTCTGGCTCAATGCATCAGTCAACAAGCACTTCCTAGAGCTCCTCTGTGTGTCAGGTGCAGTCAGTGCTAGGGCTATCTAAAAGGAAACAGTCTTTGCCTCCAAGGGACTAGCATTCTATCTGCTCTGAGCCTTAGAGCAGGTTTTTAACTTGGAGTCTGTGAACTTTTTAAAAATCTGAATGACTTATAGCTTTTGTAATAATCCTATGTAGTTTATTGCGTGCATTTAAAAATATTACTCTAAGGCTTATAAATTTAAGAAGATTGCCAAACACAGTAAGTTTTATTATATAACGTCCGCTGGAGCCTTGCTGCTGCGAGGCAATCCTACCATACCTCTTAGCGACTCACCCATTCCTCTGCATAATGGCTCTTCCAAACCTTTTCAGCCCACCTGTAACTTGTGTTACAAAAAAAGAAACAAAACCCTAAGACCACTCTCTGATAGCTCCCTCTTCTTTTCCTCGTCCCCTTTCACTTAGGTACCTTCTGCCACTTCCTCCTCCTTCACCCATTCCATCTTGTCTACTGCAATAGATCGGCCCCACTTATCGTCCTCACTTTCTCACTCATCCATCTCTTTCTGCTTTCTGGGTCATTCCCAACTGCCTGCTCCCCGAAACTCACTTGATCCAGCCATCTCTTCTAGCCATCATCCTATATAGCTCTTCTACCCTTTGTAGCTAAACAAAGTGAAAAGTTTACATTCAGTGTGTGGGAAAAGGGGAAGAATTTACAGATTAAGCACATATTGATCAGAGACTGTTAGCTAAAGTAGATCAAGCCTATAGGCCTCAGTTTTGGCTTCTCCGGAGTCACGTGATTTTAGATAAGGCCCGGACTACATCCCATTGTCCTCCTGGGATTATGTGGCCTAAGAAGCCATACATCACCTTGTCTACCGCATTCCAAGTAGGGGAATGGTAGACTTATGTGACCAATCACAACATATAGAGGGTGGGATTTTGGAGGTTCTTTGTCTGAAATGTATAAATACTGTGTACATTTCCAAGGGAGTGGCTCCCTCCTGCTGTGAATTTGGCTCCCAGACCAGGATGGGGTCCGCTTTTCCAGATTCTAATAAAGAATTCTGCTTTCTATGAGTGATCTCCGAGTAGTCAATTTGGGTGGGTCTTTTTGTCCCAAACAAGTACACACACTTTCCGTCCTCTCGCTCTCCTCTTAACCCCTTACAGTTTGACTTTTGCCCTTATTATTTTACTAAAACTGCTTTCTTCAAAGTCACCAATGACTTCCTGGCTGCCAAGTCTAATGGCCTTTTCACATTCTTTTTGTCCTCTACCCCTCTGCTGTCCTTAACGCTGCTCATTCTTTCCTCCTAGATAATGCCTAGATTTGGGGGACACCCCACTCTCTCTGTTTGCTTCCTACTTGACTAGCCTTTCTCTGGCTTCTTTGGTAGAGCTTCCCCTATAGGAGTCATGCCTGGTAATTGTGAGTCCCTCAGGACTCTGTTCCGGGCCCTGTGCATGAACTTCCATGGAATGACAATTGTCATGTCTATGTTGATGATTCTCAAATCTACTTCTCCAGACTTTACTATTTTTCCTGAGGCAGTTGGGGTTAAGCGACTTGCCCAGGGCCACACAGCTAGAAAGTGCTAAGTGTCTGAGGCCAGATTTAAACTCGGGTCCTTCTGACTTCAGGGCTGGTGCTCTATCCATTCCGCCACCGAGCTGCCCCCTGACCTAACCTTAAGTTTGGCCCTCCAATTACTTCTTAGATATGTAAACTGGAAGTCCAGGAGACAACTGAAACTCAGTATGTCTGAGACAGAATTCTTCATCTGTCCCCTTATTCTTCCTCCTCTCCTCCCTCGCCTATTATGGTGGAGGACACTCCCCCAGCGGGTCCTCAGGCTCACAACCTAGGGGTCACCCTGATTCCTCATTAACTCTAACTTCCCATATCTGAGCTACAGCCAAGGCCTGCAATTCATCTCTTGCCATCTCTTCTCTCTGATGCTGCCATCCCCTGGCACAGGCTTTCACTTCCCACCTGGACCGCCCCAAGTCTCTCCTCACTCGGGTCCAATCTCCATTCAGCTACTAAAGGATTTTCCCAGAGTGCAGTGCTCACTATATCACTCCTTCCCCCTCCTCAATGAAGCCCAGTGGCTCCCCCTCAGCTGTAGGATCACATGTAAAATCCTGCTTGGCCTTCAAGCCTCTTTATAAACTCTCTAGATTTCCAGTCTTTTCACACTTGACACATCCTCAAGTGTTTTTTAATCCAGTAACACCGGAACAAGAAGTCCCTGGTCGCCCCCCCCCCCCTCCCCTGCTCCGGGCACTGCCTCTGCCGGTTTCCCACCTCATCTCTGCCTCCTGCTTTCCCTCAAGGCCCAGTTCCCCCTCGTTACCCCTCTCAAAATCAAGGTCTTCCCTGGGCGACTGTCTCCGCTTTGTCCCTGATCTTGTTGGCACGCGTTACAACGCTCTGGGGAGCAAAGACTTGTGCATCTTTTTTTGGATCCCTAGAGCTCAGCCCACTCAGAGACATTTAAGCCAAGTTTCCAGACGGACAGAAGTCCACTGGAGGTTCCCCCCTCCCCCTCTCCTCCCCTCCCCCCCCCGCGGCTGAAGGCAGCCCCCAGCTCCTCCCTTCCCCTCCCCCTTCCTCGACGGCCCAGAGAGACCGATACCTGCCAAGGCCTTGCCCTTGAACAACAGCCGCTGCTGGACCACCGGGACGTTCAACTTCTCGTACACCAGGTGCTTCAGGGTGGAGATTCTCTCGTCCTCGGGCACCTGGGGGCGGGGCGAGGCGGGGCCGGCAAGCAGAGAGGTGGAACTTGAGGCGGGTGCTAGCCTCGACGCCCCGCCCCTCGCCCCCCGCCTCTTGGGAGGGAGGGGGCTGCCCCGGCCCCGGGCCCCGCCCCCACCTCGCCCAGCCCTAGCCCGCTTGGGCCAGCCAATCGCCCCGGCCCCTGGGAGCGCGCCACATGACCCCCCTTCCCTCCGCCGGGAGAGAGAGTGGGGGGGGGGGGGGAGTCAATATTCTCAAAACGCGGTGGGAGTACCTGGAGGCTGCATTCCCGGCCCTGAAGCGCCTTCACGGTCAACTGCATTGCGGCGGGAGCGGCGCCTTTAAGAGCTCCCAGCGGACTTGGACTGCACCTCCCCGTCAGCCACCTCAACTTCAGGCTCGTCCGGAACCAACAGCCAGCGAGAGCGGGGCTGGCCCTCGAGGCTGCCGGGAACCGGGAAGGCGGGGCCGGGGTCGGGGCGGACCGGATGTGAGACTCGAGGCCGCTGCGGGACGCGCGCGCCCTCTTCAGGCTCGGAGGTCCGCTGCGCCCGGCGCCGCCCCCTCTCCCCCCCCTCTCCCAGCCAAGCCCCGGGCCGGCCTCTGTCAGAGGGAAGCCACGAGGCGCGGGGGAGGGGAAAGGACTCCGGGAGCTCGGAAATGTCCCCGTGTCTTTGGAGGCAAATAACGGCCGCATCCCGTCGGTACTTGGGGAAAGTTAGGTGTTAGAAGACAGCGGGAGGGGTAGAAAGGAGCCGGGCCGAAGAAGAAGTGTCACGCGGTGACTCCTGAGCTGAGGGAAATTGACTCAGTTGTTTTGGGGGCTGGGAGCCACCCGCCGACTATCGGTTCCCCCGTTATTCTTCAAAGCCAGAGGCCCAAGTGCCAGAACTTGAGGCCCGCTGGGTAAACTGCGGGCCCAGAAGCAGCTCGACTTTCCCCGGGTCATTGTCCTCTGGGGGGGGGGGGGGGCGCACAAAACCAATTATATGGGGAAGTTAGGTCGGGTGCAGAAGGATGACTTTCGGACATCCAGGGGGACTTGCCCAACAAGCAGTTAAAAGTGGAACGTAATGGACGGGTTCGATTTGGCCATTTATTCGTAGTTGGGGGAGAGGAGATGGGTCCTCCATGTACAAAGATTCAGATGTAGCCGAACTGTTTCCTACATTCCCCAAAATAATGCTGAACACAACAGGCATATTGAGCAAATAATAAACAAATACAAAATAAGCAAGTAACAAAGTTATTGTGACTCAGTGACCATAACTTGTACACCGCCTAACATGAAGCACTTTGTGAGAAATTTCATGTTTTGCCTCAACTTTACCGTGTCTGCCTGGCTCCAAGTCCAAGTCCATGTCTTTTGGCAAGCCAGTCCACTCTTTGGTCTCTGTGAGAAATAACTCATTTGAACTTGAGAGGGTGGTTAAAAGTCTTTAATAATAGAACTCTAGAAGTGGATAGCCCATAGAATGGGAACACTTGGAATTAATTCTTTTTCCAAACGCAGAGCTGGTTAGGAGTAATTCCCCCCTCCAGTGTGAATCTCCACCTCTGATTTTATCTATCTAGCTATCATCTACCTATCTATATCTACCTACCTACCTCTCTATCTATGTATATCTTGTGTTGTCTCTCCTTTCAGACCCACTTCTCCTCCTTACAGCTGACTCTTTCCGGGCACTAAGATCCATTCAGGATTTAGCCTGTCAGCTAAGGGCGTGCCCCAGCCTCATGGGGTGTTTGTTTCCTTTCTCCTGGTAAATATGAAGTTCTGATGGGGTGCAGCTTCCAGGGGAAATAGAGCAGTAATCCTGAGGCCCCCAGACTTTAGAAGTGCTATTGTTCTAACAATCTATTTGTTAAGGATCCTAAAGTCTCCTGGCCTTGGGAATATTATAGTATAGTCCTACAAACTTTGCTGATTGCCAGATCTGTTGGTCAGTGATAATAGGGTTTCCGAGAAAAATGATGAGGTCCATACCAGACTACTCCTTAACCTCACCTCTAAACCATAAAATTCGATATTGAGGTGCATGCCGACCACTCCTCCATTCTACCTCTAATCTATAAAATTAACATATCAGTGGCATGAAGCATTTCATCTCTATCTTATTTCTATGAATTTATCTTCTTGCTCCTGGTTCTTTGCTCATCCTTTTTTGGAACTTAGTCCAACAGCATAATAAATCTTTGCCCCTCAACCTGGAGATAAACAATCTGGGAACCCTTTTACCATATCTGTGACACCGACCTGGGAACTCTAACATTGGTGGGATGTCTTCCACCCTCAATAGTTCCACTAGGGAACTTGTCCTTCCCATCATTAATTATTTTAAAAATTAATATATTAAAAAAATATAAATATTAAAAATATATATGTAACCTATTCCCCTAAATAAATCCACTTTTTGCCAAAGACAATGGCCAGGGAACCCCAACTTTTGGTGCCTGCCATCATCTGGAGTCTACATAAGCCACATCACCAGCACTGACTCTCATGTGACCCCCCAGCCTTCTGTGGAAAAAGCTAGAATGGCCTTGAAACTTACACACAGTTGAGAGAGAAGGTGGATCCTTTCAAAGACCCAATGAGCCACTGGCTCACTGGGCTTAGTGACCAGTAAGGGAATTAGTTGCTTCATCATCTCAAACCACTAGCCCTTCTCTGTGCTGGCATATATATATATCTTGGAATTCCTGGAACCTTCCAGGGGGACCCTTCAATGTATGCTTTCTGGGATGGTCCATGTGAGTTTATTCCCAGGCATGTTCCCTGTGGTGTAAAGCACCAATCCAAATCCCTATTACTTATATGTATGTAGAATATATACAAAATAAACATAAAAGTAGTTTTGTGAGAGAGGGTACAAGCATCTGAAGGAACCTGGAACAGCTTCCTGTAGAAATTGGAACTTAAAAAGACCTAGCTCATGTCTTGAGCGTACAAGAACTTCACTGCCTCCCTGCTAAATGCAGGAAAGATTGTATTTTACATTCATGTGATACTGTTGTAGTGGCAGTGCAGAGTTGAGGTGAGACTCCCCTTCGGGTCGGCACAGGTTTGATAGGAAAGAATTCAGGAACCCAAAATATTAGTGGCAAAAAAGGGAGTTTCTTGGCACTGAGAAGAGGGTCTCTCACAGGAGCCTGCCAGGGCAGGCAGCTGTGCCAAGGAGCAAAGCACACTGCTTGGGACTGCTGCAAAAATGTACAGTTTAGAATTGCCCTTTGTAGGAGTCTGAGGCTCCGGTTTCCAGTTGAAAAGAAAGCCAAAGTCCCCAGGCCTAGCTACTTCTCAATATCAGGCCTAGATCTCCAATTGAATGGAAATCACTTTGAAGGGTTCCTGAAGGAGGATCCTGCCACCTAGGAGGGGTGATTTGCTTTAGAAAAGCCCACTTGAATGATGACTTCTTAACTTGTCTGGGAAGATCTGCTTTCCTAGGAGGATCTGAGACTAGGAATCTCCCTTCTTTACAGATCAAAAGGGGACACAGTTTCAGCCCCTCTCCTCCCCTCCCCCTGCTCCCCACCCCTGTCACTTGCATCAATAGGTACCTAGGTTAAGAGACACATTTTTGAAACCAAAAAGGCAGCCTTTTATTTCCGATCCATAAGCCCAAGTCCCTTCCTGATTCCTAATTAATTGAAATTAATTGGCTTTTTCCAAGTCCTTTCCTTGCTAACCATGTTGCTCTCCCAAATCTATTTCATATTTACCACTCTTGATGCCTGTTTTAACTTTTCATTATGTCTGTAACTTCTTCTCCTACATAAATGTACATTCTGACTAAGAGAAATTTGTCACAAGCGTATTTCAAACTAGGAAATGCTCCCCTGATCATGATGAGGTTCAGTTCTCCTCGACTCTCGGTCAGGGAGCCAAATGATGAGGTTTGGCGAAGGGCAGGGAGTTGTGGGAATCCCCTTCTGGCGGCACAGAGGTCCTTCATAAAGGAATTTATGAACCCAAAAAGCTAGACTGGAAAAAAGAAGTTTATTACTGGCATTGGGAAGTCCACCTTTGTTAGAAAGACTGAATTCCTGGTTGGCAAGGTCCCGACAGAGGGATATAAAGTTTTTAGCAGAAAAATCCTCTCCTAGCAGAGAAAAGTGAATAAGGCCTTGTTAGGGAAATAGGAGAGAGAGAGATAAAGAGGGAGTAATGCTGAAGGAGAACATCATTTCAGCGGGCAGAGGGTTGCAGTTTATGCCAGGGGGAGAGAAAGGTTCCTTGGCATGGCATGTTGGGTCCCCTGCAAGGAATGAGCCCCAAGTTGCCTCTCTTTATAATCGAAATTTTGGCTAGAAGCTGGAGGCAGCTCTTGATGGGGGCTGGGAGCAGTTTTAGCTGGAATCAGAATAGAAAATCTTGGAATTGAATGAGTGTCTCTGGGCTAATCTCCAACTCAGGCCAAGTAGGAGCAGTCCTGGACTCAACCAGTCCCACCCAGATATCAGAATGAAACAACTTTATCTTGATCCCCTGGGGTAAGTCTCTCAGGGGAGAGCTTGGCATTCCCCCCAAAGTTAGAGGCAGAAAAAGAGAAAGAGTTTCGGGGCTCCCCTTGTCAATCTCATCATAGTCCTCTGATGTTAATGAGTATTTACAGAAGACTATTTACTTCAAAGCTACAGCAAAAATTAACATCACTTTGGTCTCTGGGAGGCAGTAGGCTCAAAATTTAACTCAGCTCTTACATATCCTTCCTCCCATCAAATTCATGTCCCAATGAGGCATTTCTGCCAGATGAACTTCTACTCAGCTTCTACTATCTGGGATCCCAAAGGTTTTCCTTAAAGGTCAGTCCTGCTCCTTGGAGGATAAAACTTGGGATGATTGCTATACCTGATCTGGACTCCAGTTCCCAGATTCCTGTGCCTTACTCTCTGGATCCTTCAGAACACATAAGCTTGGAGATATCCTCCCTTTAACCTAGAAAAGAAAAGAACAAAGGCAGAGGCCTAGAACTAAAGCCATAGAGCCTCAGAGTAGATCCTCAGGCCTTCCCCCTTCCCACAGTCTCTCATCAGAAGTTGTGAGGCAACTGGAGAGCTTTCTCTTCAACATAGTGAAGAAGTCCTGGCTAACTAGGTAGACCTGGCAGAGAAAACCTGAAGTACCAATAAGATTACTCCCTAAGGCAAGTAGGGAAGGGCCCTAATGGGGCTGAGCTCAGTCTTGGGAAACCCCACCTTATTATATCTAATCAGAAAGCCAAGGTTAAATTTCCCCTACATGGTCTGTGCCATTTTTTCTGACTCCCTATTGGGGTTAACCTGCCATAGCATTCTGTTTCATGGTTCTTTCACCCCCTCCCCCATGCCTATGGTGTCTTTTCCCTTCTTATAGCTAACTGTCCCTTTTAGGGGGCTAAACTCCTCTATGGATTTAGCCTGCCCATCAATGGCATATTCCCTTTCTCTTGGTTAATTGTGAGCTCTGCTGGGGAACTTGTCTCTTCTATTGTTAATTGTTAAAAAAAAAAAAACCCTCTCATCGTTAACTATCTGCTCTCCCAAATCTAGTTCATATTTACAAATATGTAAATATGGGCCTTTTGTCCATAACCTCTTCTCATAAATAAATGTACCTTTTGGCAAGGAAAAGGCCCTTGTGAATTCTTCATATGTGAATTGCTACCAAACCCCATCATTTGGCACCAATTGCTTTCCTCGTTCTTATCATTTGGCTTATCTACATCAATTTCATCAGCAGGACCTTTCCTGACTCCCCCCCACCCCTGCCTCCAATACTACTGGCTCCCTCTGTTGGTGATCTCCAGTTTCTCATGTCTAGTGCTTATTTGTACATAATTGTATATCATCTCCCCATTAGATTATGGGAGGGTGAGGATAGGGCCTGTCTTTTGCTTCTTTTTATATCCCCAGTGCTTAGAGAAGTTCCTGGTACTTAGTAGGTGCTTAATCAATGTTCACTGACTGATTGACAGGGTGGTCAGACCAGAACCTGTCCTAGTGTCTACACATACTCCACAGTCTCCCCAAGGACTTCCCTTCTGTATCTTCACAATCTTTCGGAAGGCTCTCAGCCCTCAGCCACAATTTCATATCACTACAACTGCTTAAAACTCTTTTGAGTTATTGTGGCTATGATAGCTTTTTTGAATGACATTTACTATTCAGTGTCACAATAATTCCTAAAAGGAAATGGTATTGGAGATTCGATATGACTGAATCATAGTTTGAGGAGTGAATAGTGCAGAAGAAAACTAGAAAAGTAGCTTGGAGCCAGGTTGTGAAGGACCTTAAGTTCCAAATGAAGGAGTCTGTACTTGCTTCTAAAGGTAAGAAGTTGTGACTGGTGTTTCTTGAGCAGGAGAGCGATTCAGGCTGTAGTTAGAAATCTGGGAGTCACCATCAAGTAATAATCAATAAATATTTATTAAGCACTTACCGTATGTCAGGCACTGTCCTAAGCACTAGGGATTCAAAAAAAGTCCAAAACAGGGTTCCTGCCCTCAAGGAGCTTCCATTCTAATGGGGAAGATAACATGCAAACAACTAGCACAGTAACTGGCACATAGTGGGTGCTTAATAAATGGGTTTTTAAATTGAACTGTACACATATAAGATGTGTGCAGTATAAATGGAAGGTAATCTCAGAGGAAAGGCAGTAACATGGCAGGCTTGGGGAGGGACACCTGGAAGGTCCTCTTGCAGAACATGACATTTGACCTGAGTCTTGAAGGAAACTACGGGTCTCAGGAGGTGAGGGGAAGGGAGCAGAGTGTTCCAAGGAGGCTCAGAAGAGGAATGAGGCTGGGGACAGCCAGTAAAAGAGAGATGGAGTGAGGTACTCAAGGGACAGCAAGAAGGCCAGTGTAGCTGGATTGGAGTCATGTAGAGTTATGTAGTTATGTGTGTGTGTGTATATATATAAAATTGCTGGAATAAAAATTATTTTTACTCTCCCTCAATATCCCTTCCACCTCTCAGAAAACCATCCAATATAACATATAGGTTTTTTTTTTTTAAATAGGGGAAAATCATCATAACTGACCAATACATTGAGAAATTTTGGAAACATTTGCAATGTACATAACTTGTAGACCTTCCACATCTACAAAGAGGTGGGGTGGAAGTATCTTCTTTTATAAATTTTTTCAAGGGCTGTTTGCTCTTTATAATTTCACAACATTCACTTTTGCTTTTTCTATGTGTGTGATTCTTTCCAGTGACACCGTTGCAGTTTCTGTGTATATTGTTTTCTTGGCTCTGCTGACTTCACACTGCATCACTTCATCTTGATCTTTCCGGGCTTTTCTGTATTTGTCACACAAGTCATTTCTTATAGTATAATAATATTCCATTACATTCATGTACCACAATTTGTTTAGCCCCTCCTAGTCCACGGGCATCTACACACGGAACATATGGAAACTTTGTTCTTATCAACGTCATGCTTGAGGTACAAGCCCAGAAATGGAATCTCTGGATCAAAGGGCCTGAGGATTACAATCACTTAATTTGCGTAATTCTAAATAAATTTCCAGAATGGCCGTATTGACCTATAACACACCATCAACAATCTAATAGTGAATAGCAGAGCTCTTTAAACTTTTGCCATTCGTGCCACCTTTTTGCCTGAGAAATTTTTACGTGACTCCAAGTATATAGATATATAAAATAAGCATACAAATCAAACATTTTTTGATATTAAATCATAATTTTGTGAGCCCCACCTATGGGGTTGTGAACCATGGTTTAAGAAGCTAGGATAGATAGTAGGAACTTTAATATTAAAGTCACATACACAAATGCATTATCGGTAAAGTTGTGGACTGATCCAACCGCTCTGGAGAGCAATTTGGAATTACGGCCAACAGTATCACTACTGGGCCTCTATCCCAAAGAGATCACAGAAGAGGGGAAAGGATCCACAGATGCAGAAATGTTTGTGGTGGCTCTTTTTGCAGTGTCAAGGAATTGGAAATGGAGGGGATGCCCATCATTGGCGAATGGTTTATAAATTATAGTAGAATGACTATGATTATAGTATATGAATAATTATATTCATTATAGTCTTGTATAAATTATAGTAATTACAAATTATAGTAAATGACCGTAATGGAATATTATTGTTCTATAAGAAACAATGAGCAGGTTGATTTCAGAAAAGCCTGGAAAGACACGAACTGATTCTAAGTGAGGTGAGCAGAACCAGGAGAACATTGTACACAGTAATAGCAACATTGTATGATGATCAACTTGATCTCAGCAAGGTAGTGATCCAAGACAATTTCAATAGATGTGGGATGGAAAATGCCATTCACATCCAGAGGAAGAACTGTGGAGCCAGAATGCAGTGTGAAGCATACTATTTTCACCTTTGTTGTTATTGTTTACTTTTTCTTTCTTGTAAGGCCTGGAGAGACTTACACGAACTGATGCTGAGTGAAATGAGCAGGACCAGGAGATCATTATATACTTCAACAACAATACTAGATGATGACCAGTTCTGATGGACCTGGCCATCCTCAGCAGCGAGATCAACCAAATCGTTTCCAATGGAGCAGTAATGAACTGAACCAACTATGCCCAGAGAAAGAACTTTGGGAGATGACTAAAAACCATTACATTGAATTCCCAATCCCTATATTTATGCCCACCTGCATTTTGGATTTCCTTCACAAGCTAATTGTACAAAATTTCAGAGTCTGATTCTTTTTGTACAGCAAAATAATGTTTTGGTCACGTATACTTATTGTGTATCTAATTTATATTTTAATGTATTTAACATCTACTGGTCATCCTGCCATCTAGGGGAGGGGGTGGGGGGTAAGAGGTGAAAAATTGGAACAAGAGGTTTGCCAATTGTTAACGCTGTAAAGTTATCCATGCATATAACCTGTAAATAAAAGGCTATTAAATAAATAAAATTAAAAAAAACCTTTTTCTTTCTTGTATTTTTTTCTCTTTTGCTCTGATTTTTCTTTCACAATATGATTGATATGGAAATATATTTAAAATGATTGTACGCATATAATCTATGTCAGGTTGCTTGGAAAGGAGCAAGGTAGGGGAAGGAGGGAGAAAAAATTGGGAACTCAAAGTCTTACAAAAATTGAAAACTCTTTACATGTAAGTAGAAAAACAAAACACTATTGAGAAAAAAATTAATTAAAAAAATATTAAGGTCACATAACTATTGTGGAATATGGTGTAAAGTGTTGGTCTAAGCATAATTTTTGAGAGACTGTTCTCTGCTTTTCATCACTGTTGTTATCCAATAGGTAGTTTTTTCCTAAATAATTTTTGTTTTCTCATTTATGAAACACTGGGTTATAAGTTCCATTGTTTCTGATTCTCTTGTGTAACAAACCAGAGGATTTAATTTTTTTTTTTCTGCAAGAAGCAGAGAATTACTGGAATTTATTGGTAGTGTCAGGGACAGTGAGACCAGGGGAGGCCACAAGGTTACATAATCAGACAAGACCTTTAATAAGATTCTTTTGCCAGATGAATGAAAGATGGACTGGAGGAGGGAGAGACTTGAGGCAGGGAGACCTCTAACTACAAAGAGATGATCATTGAATTAATGGGAGCTCATCCAGGGAGAGAGTGCAGAAAAAGAGAAGGAGACCCAGCATGAGCCTTGAGCTAAAATCATGGTTAGGGGCAGAACAAGAAGGGAAGTGGGAGAACAAGGAGAGAGTAGTGCCATAAAAACTTAGAGACAAGAGGGAGAGCAGTTAAATGCTGTAGAGAGATCAAGAAGGATGAACCCTGAGAGAAGGCCGTTGGATTTGGCAACTGAGACATCACTGGGAACTTTGGGAAAAGAAGTTTCAGCTGAATGGTGAGGTTGGAAGCAAGACTGCGAAGGGGAAGAGTGAGAAGAGGAAGTAGAGTCGATGCGTATAAGCAGCTTTCTCTGGGAGTTTATGGAGGAAGAGAGATACAAGATTAAATAGATTGAGAGAATGATAGCCTTGTGAAAGCATTTTTTGTAAGGAGGGAGGACATATGAGAATGTTTGGAGGTCAAAATGAAAGAACTAAGAAACAGGAAGAGACTGAAGATTAGAAAGAGAGAATGGCCATGATTAGGTGGTAATCTGCTTGAGAAGATAGGACAGAATGGGATTAAGACACATTTAGGGGGTGGGTGGCCTTGACCAGTAGAAGGATTACCTGGAATGTAGATTGGAATCAGTCAACACGACTGTATGACTGACTCCAGCACAGATGTGGCAGGAATTGAGAGTTGGGGGTTTCCAGCGTGAGTGCCTGGGAGGACAGCAGTGCTCTTGCCAGAAACAGGGAAGCTCAGAAGAGGAATGAGTTTGTGCCTTTGGAGGAGTGTTTCTTGCCAGGAGAGGAAATAGCAGTGCCCTGAGCCTTGAATTAGATTGGCTTCTTTCTTAATTTTCCCTAGCCTGACTGTGGAGCGTGAAACCCAGCCATGATATATGTTTGCACGTGCTTATATGCACACATACCATTTTCTTCAGGAAGCTATAACTCCATGAGGGGAGGACCCATTTCACATCTTTGTATTCCCAGCACCTGACATACAACAGGTACTTAATAAATGCTTGTTGAACAATTGGACACTTTCCAGTACTCTGATATAGTTCAGCCCCTACCCAGTCAACCACTGCCTTGGGCACCGAGACTTTTGTACCCTAGAATCTCTTGGAGGGAGAAGATCGATTAGATGCTGATCCACAGCCACTTTAGAGCACTGGGGCTCCGATGCCCAGCAGTCTCACCTAAGGCATGGCGGTTTCCTAAGGCTCTCAGGCATTTGGCAGGTCTGGTGCTTTTGTTTGCTTTATATCAAGAGTAAACAGGGAGTAAAACATGAAGTCACATTGGTTTGAGGGCAGCAGGCCAGGAGGCTAATGGTTTATATTTTGTCTACCCCACTAACTGGAGACCAAAGAGCAAAACTGAGTGAAACGCCATGGAACAAACTAAGCCCTTCAAGGTAGCCAGTCCCTTAATAATAAATAAGATGGCCGACATTTATATATGAAACGAAAAGATGCTTGCTCCTTGGAAGGAAAGCTCTGGCAGATCTGGAGAACACACAAAAAAGCAGAGACATCACCTTGCTGCCAGTCACAGTCCAAGCTCTGGTTTTTCTAGTAGTGATGTCTAACTGGGACACTAGGACTATGAGGAATTGAATTGTGATGCTGGAGAAGACTTTTGAGAGTTCCTTGGAAGCCAAATCAGTCAATACTCAGAGAAATGAACTCTTACCATAAAAGAGGGCCTATATGCACAAAGATATTTGTAGCAGCCCTTTTGGTAGTGGCAAGGAATTAGAAACTGGGTGGCTGTCCATCAGTTGAGGAATGGCTGAATAAGTTGTGGGATACGAATGCGATGGGAAATACTATTGTTCTATAAGAAACGACCAGTGGGATGATTTCAGAGAGTCTGGGCAGACTTACGTGAACTGATGCTGAGGGAAGTGAGCAGAACCAGGAGAACAGTAACAAGACCATGTGATGATCAATTGTGATGGACCTGGCTCTTTTCAACAATGAGGTGATTTAAGGCCATTTCAATAGACTCGGGATGGAGAGAGCCATGCGCATCTAGTCAGGGGACTACGGGGACTGAATGTGAATCACAGCATAATATTTTCACCTTTGTTTGCTTTTTCTTTCTTGTGGTTTTGTTTTCCTTTTGGTCTGATTTTTCTTGTACAACATACCAAATAATAAAATATGTTTGAGAGGATTGTACATGTTTAACCCATATCAGATTGCTTGCTGTCTTGGGGGAGGAGGGAGGGAGAAAAATTTGGAACACAAAATCTTATAAAAATGTATGTTGGAAACTATGCGAGGTTGGAAAATAAAATACTACTGAGGGAAAAGAAATTGTCTCTGACTATTCCGTGGAATAGGACAGCTGGGTTGCACAGTGGATAGAATACCAGGCCTGGAGTCAAGAAGAGCTGAATTAAAATCCTGATTCAGATACTTGCTAGCTGTATGATCCTGTTTGTGGTAAATCACGTAGTCCTATTTGCTTCAGTTTACTTTACCTGTAACAGCAGCTGGAGAAGGAAATGGCGAGCCATTCCAGTATCTCTGCTAAGGAAAGCTCAAATGGGATCATGCTGAACAGCAACAATATTCACTGGAAGGACAAATACTGAAGCTGAAATACTTTGGCTAAAAATGAAAGATGGGACTCACTGGAAAAGACTGATGCTGAGAAAGATCGAAAGCAAAAGGAAAAGGGAACGGCAGAGGATGAGATGGATAGAAACAACAAACATGAGCTCCAAGAGTGGGGGTGAGTCAGGTGACACCGTGGAGAGAGCACCAGCTCTTTAGTCAGGAGAACTTGATTTCAAACCCAGTCAGACACTTAACACTCACCGCGTGACCTTGAGTGATTTAACTCCAATCGCCTTGCCAAAAAAAAAAAAAAAATTATGAGAACATCGTACACAATAACAAGATTATGTGATGATCCACTGCCATGGCCTTGGCTCTTTTCAAAAATGAGATGATCTAAGGCAATTCCAATAGCTGTGGAACGGAGAAAGCCGTCTGCAGCCAGAGAGAGGACGAGAGAGACTGAACGTGGATCAGACGTTTCTGTTTGTTTGCCCGTGTTTTTCCTTTGTCTTTTTCCCCTGTTTGAGCTGATTTGTGTGTGTGTGCAATGTGATGAAAATGGAGGTGTGCTTAGAAGAATTGTCCATATTTAATATTAAATGTAATTTAATTAAAATTTACTATTGAACATATATCAGATTGCTGCTTTTTGTGGAGGGGAAAGGGGAGGAGAGGGAGAAAAATTTGGAGCACAAGGTTTTGCAGAGGTCAATGTTGAGAGATATTGTAACATGTATTTGGAAAAAAATAAAATACTATTTAAAAAAAGAGAGAGCGGAGGACAGAGGGGCCACGGGGTCACGAAGAGTCAAACCCAATTGAGTAACTGAACAACAGCATTTATATAACACTGTTAAGGCGTGCAAGTGCTTTACCCATGTGTGCTATTATCCCCATTTTACAGATGGGGAAACTGAGGCCTAGAGAAGTTGTTACTTTGCCAAGATCGAACAGCTAGTGTCCGAGGCAAGTATCACACTCTGGCTTTTCTGGTCCTTCGCTGTCCACTGAATCACCCGAGAATCCAAGCATGTTAGAAAGTGCACTGCCTAAAGCAGCATTCCCTGATCGCAGTTACTAAGGTCCTATCAAGTCTGAAGAGGTCTTGCCATTCCCCCATGTGGGTGTTATTGTGGCCTACGTCTAAATCTGGTTTCAGTTCATCAGGTTCAAAGGGTTTTTGTTGCTTATTTTAAAAAAAGCCTTCAGGAATCATAAAAATCCAATGAAAATCACTTTAATAATTGGAATTCAAAAACAAATAATACAAGAAGAAATGATGTAAAAATATAACTCCCCCTCCACAGTCCGCAGCTAAAGGAAGCACAAGCAGCCTGGCTTCTGGAAAACATTGCAGGCAATTCTCCTGCCCTTAAAATTCAGACTAGTCGCTGAAGCTGCACTGGGCTGGGCTAGTGGTGGAAGCAGGAGGCCACACTGTGGCAGCTACCCAAGCTTCCATTCCATGACAGCTTCTACTGGTGAGAGGGTGGGGCTTTGATCCCAGCCGTGGGCAGAAGAAGCCCAGCCCCTTCTGCTGTGGGCACACACAGATCGAGCTCCCTCTAGGAACTCAAGCTGCCAGATACCTGACCCAAGAATGGGCCACAAGAAGGGTGCCTCCACGGGGGGGCGGTCAGGGCAGGGCCTTCCACTGCGCTTCAAGTTGCTGCAATGCTACACACTCCCCGAGACCCTTCTTTTTTCAAGGAGTTCACGGGAGAACGGCATCAGGTAGCTGTTCAGCTCGTGTCTACCTCTGCCCCCGAGCTGGGGCACAGAGTCACACACATGGTCACAACAGCCACACACACACACACACACACACACATAGTCAAAGCCAACCTGGCTGGATACTTGTCATTCTCTTCCACCTTGTCACAATTACTGGAGAAAGAGACAGGGGCAGGTGAGGGTTCTGGTGTCCCTCTCCTAACAAAAATTACCCTTTTTGATTCGTCCATAAGGAGTGGAAGGAATACGCGGACGTGAGGGCCGGCCGAGAAGGGCCCGAGCTTGTCCCTGAAGACAATGCTAACGGCTTGGACTCCTCTCTTTGAAGAAACTAAAAGCTGCCTTCCTCGGGGCACAAAAGCCATGGAGTGCTAGGCTCCCTATACCACAGGGATGGGAGCCTAAGTCCTCTGAGAGGAGATAACTGGACCCGGGACGGTGGTCCCAGTAGGTTTAAACATGTCAAACAAAGCAGCAACAAAGGGGCCCGGGTATAATGGGGTCAGTGAGCTGTGGGCAGCAGTAGAACAAGAGCCAGGCTTGGGGTTCCGGGTAGACTGATAGGAATCCACGACCCCAAATGGCCAGGTCCGGGTTCTGGAAGCTTCAGCTGGGCTTTTCTTCTGCCGTTCTTGGGAACGGCAACTAAAGAATTACTTGCCAAAAGGCAAGCTGGAAGCCGCAGGTACCGCCTTACCCTTGACGCCCACGCCCGGGATCTCGGCCTCCCCGCCCCTCGGCCTCTCCCAAATGCAAGAGGGCAGAGAATTTTCATCACTCAGAACTTCCTTCTCTCTCTTTATTCAAATGCGTTCGCTAACCCTTCTCCCTAGCCGCCTGCCCCTTCCTCTTGGCACCGAAGGCCATGGCCGGCAGGAATAAAAAAACACTGGTTTAAAAAAAAAGCTAAGCCCGGACTTTGGGTGCATAGTGCATAGAGACTGAAGGCCTTTGGTATCTGATAACTTCTGGTGGGGGCAGGAGGAGGAAGGCAGAAGCCTTAGGTGACAGAGTAGAGGCTATTGTAGGCTAAGTGGCCGATGACGAGGGCCAGCATCTCGGAGGTGCTGCTGAGGGCCACGATGAAGGGGGCCTGGGAGGCTTGGTCAGCCTGCAGGTGTCGGAAGGACAGCTGAAGCACAGCGAGAGCCAGCAAGCTGTTCTGTATGCCCACCTCGAAGCTGACTGTCCGCTGATGGGGTACGGAGAGCTTGAGGCAGGCCGCCAGAGTGTGGCCCACCAAGAGGCCAGCCAGGGGCACCGTCAGCCCCGCGAGCACAATCGGGGGCCTGACGTCGGCTAAGATGAAAGCCCCCATTCGGCAGGCCAGGAAGAGCCCCCCTAGGATGAGAACGACGCTGAAAGGCTTGATGACCTTGAGCAGGACTCTGGAAACCCTGGGCATTTTATACTTGATGACCATGCCGGCGGAGATGGGGATGGCGATGAAGAGCAAGGTCAGGAGGATCTTAGAGAAAGGAATGTGCAGCGTCTCGTGGACACTGAGGAGGTGGCCGTAGAGCGCGGAGGACAGTGGCATGAAGCCCGTGGCTGCCACCGTGGAGATCAGGGTCATGGAGATGGCCAGGGTCACGTCCCCCCCGAGGAGCAGGCTAAAAAGGTAGCTTCCTCCCCCGCCGGGCGTGGAACAGGTGATAATGAGTCCCAGCGCCAAGGCCTTGGGCAGAGTGAAGACCTTGGCCATTAAAAAGCCATAGAGGGGCATGAGGAGGAACTGGCCCACGATGCCCAGCAGCACCGGATGGGGACTCTTCACCAGCCCTTTCAAACCCTCCAGCTCCACCTTACAACCAAACGCACACTTGTTGACGAAGACGAACGGAAGCAGCACGTAGAGCACCGGGCTCTCCGAGAAGCGGCCCAGGCCTCCCTGGTGGCCGGGAGCATCGTCTTCCACGGGAGAAACTTTGATGAGAAAATCTTGTCGCTCCTCGATCAACATAGGGGGAACCTTCTGGAGGTCGAGCAGCCGGATGCGCAGCGGCGCCAGGCCGGCCAGGCCAGACTGGATGTTCACCACAAAGTGGCTGTTGTCCCAGCTCTGGGCGGTCACGTTCTCAATGCTCAGCACCTCTGTGTCCAGAGAGGTGACGCTCAACACGGGCCCGAATGCCGTCCTGTTACTCTGGGCTGGGTAACAACTAGAGACCACGATGATGCCCTTGCTTTTCTCTGGGAACTCAAACTCCATGACGGAGTCTTCCCCAATGCTCAGATACCTGCCCTTTGAGAGTGGGGTTTTGGAGCCGGGGGCCACGCTGAAGTTAGCGTCGGGGACTCCCCGAGCCCCGCCGAGTAGGCCGGCAAGCAGCACGGCCCACCAGAGCGCGCGTTTGGGCGATGAACAGCCACGCTCCCATCCCGTGCCAGCACTTTCCCTGGTTCTGCCATTGCTGCTGCTTAATGCCATCTCTGCTGAAAGACCGGAGCCATCCACTCAAGAGAGGCGGGGAGAGAAGTCTGTGGGTTCAGCAGGGCCTCCTAACGAGTACCATGAGGTGGACCTGGGAGAGAACTGGGCAGCTGACTGTTGTCTTGCTGTTGTTGTTGACAGCACAGCCCTGCCTGGGGAGAGGAGAGATGGAGAAGTGTGAGAAAAGCAGGTTGGGGGGGGGGGCAGTTAGCCCAGGCTGTTGGGCCACGGAAGAGAGCCAGAAGCAAGACAGAGGAGGACTCTTCTCTTGGAAGCCTGCCACCTCTCCAGGGTTTCCTTCATTGTAGCCGTGAGCTTTTACAGCTCCAACCTACCAGAGCCTCACATGGCCCTAGAAACCGACTCCGCTCTAGAATCAAAGCGGCAGCTAGGTGACGCAGTGGAGAGAGCACCAGCCTGAAGTCAGGAGGACCTGAGTTCAAATCTGCCCTCAAACACTTAACGCTTCCTGGCTGTGTGACCCTGGGCAAGTCATTTAACCCTGATTGTCTCAGCAAAAACTGAGTAGCTGGCCATACCAGGCCCCAGACCCTTCATTTCCTTTGGCTCTCTCCCCACTTTGCCTGCTTCTCCACCCCTCCCCAGCCCAGGGAGGGCTTTGACTGATCCAGGGTCTGAGAAGACAGCCCCTTCTCCTGAAGACTCTCATAGCAATGCCTGTATGCCCAGAAGGCATAGACTAGAAAGTTCCCCCCTTCAGTTTCCCATTGCCAAGGGCCCGACAGTAGTCACCATTACGTCCCCTTCCTTCTGGGCCACCATGCTGAACTCTACTTAATAGTCTTGTGACAGGAGAACAGTGAGGGGAGATGGGAAGAACAGTATAGCCAAGAACTAGAGTACATGTAGGAGGAGCAGTGGGCAAGAAAACTGGAAAAGGAAGTGGGGTCAGACTATAGAAGGTCTGGCGTGCTAAGCTGGAGCCTGCTGGCCATGGGGAGCCCCTGAGGTTAGGGATCTGTATTCAAACCCTAATGTCTAGGCAAGTTATTTGAGTTATCTGTGCCTCAGTTTCTTCATCTGTAAAGTGAGATGGTGGTCCAGATGACTTCAATAGTCCCTTCTGGCCCTCCAGCTACGTGTTTTTGACCATGCACGTAAAGCTGGGGGCTGTGGCCAAATCTATACTTGACATCCTTACGCAGGCTACATATGTCTGTCTGGGATTAGAAAGCAGTGGCTCCCTTGAAGACCTAAAAGCACTGGATTTGAGCTGGAGCAAGAGATAGGACCATGCCCACAAGGTGTGGTCACCCTCCCCAAGCCCCCCCCCCCAAAGGGAGTAGTTTCTTATTCAATTGCCTTCCCCGTTCTGTTAAGCAGCTATTCACATGACGTGACTCCGAGGGTTCTGGGAAGGAAAGCTTTCACATCAGGTCAGGAATCTTGGTGATGGTGCACATCACACGCTTGGATCTATTTATCAGGTTCTTGAGACCCCCCGGCTCAGTTTCTCTCAGACCATTTCCTGTGCTTGGGTTTCAACCTTTCAAATATTCAACTCTTCCTTTCTAGGATCACAGACTTTAGAACAAGGAAGACTCTATAGAGACCATCTATAGACCCTCTAAGAGATGAGAAAACAAATCTCTCTCTTCTCAGATGTACAGAAAGGGTATGTGCTGTCATCACACTGGTATGAGGAGAAGGGAAGGAAGGGCACATTTGAATAGATGGGGGAAGTAAAAATAGCGTTAATATCATAAAAAAAGCATCCATGAGAATGGTCTTAAAAAAAACCGAGGAAGTGAGAAAAAGGGATGCATTGGGAGAAGGGGGAAGGGAGAGGTAGAACAGGAGAAATGACCGCAAATAAAAGAGGCACACAAGAGCTTTCACAAAGTAGAGGGGGAATGGTTGAACTTCAGTCTCAACAGAACTGGTTCAAAGAGGGAAGTGTATACACACACACACACACACACACACACACGCACACACCACACACACAGACACGCACGCACGCACCACGCACACACACCACACACACACACACACACTGGGTATAGAAATCTCTATTACCCAACAGGTTAACAGGAAGAGACAAGAGAAAAGGAGGGGGATTCTAAATGAGAAAGCAGAGTAAGAGAGGCAGTTGTCAGGAGCAAAACAGACTTTTGAGGGGATATAGGATAAAGAGAAGGAGAGAATGATTAAGCAGAAAAAGGAGGCTGGAAAGAAACAGTAATCACAACTGTGAATGTGAATGAGATGAGCTCACCCGTCAATTGGAGGTGGAAAACGGAATGGATTAGTAACCAGAACCCAACAATATGGTGTTTACAAGAAACATGAAACAGAAAAGACACACACACACACACTCAAAGTTTAAAAAAAAAAAAAAAGATGAAGCAGCCTCTACTATATGCTTCAGCTGAAGTAAAAAAGACAAGGGACAGCAATCATGATCTCAGCAAAGCAAAAGCAATATTAGACCCCATTAAAAGGGAGAATGGGGAAACTACCTTCGGATAAAAGGTATCAGAAACAATGAAGTAATAACAAAATTTTACAGCAAGTTTCTCTGAGAAGGCCTCTTTTCTCATATATGTGGGAGACTGGCTCAGGTTTCAGCCCCCTCTTCTTGCACTTCATGGGGGGAACTACTTGGAGTCCGAGATAGGAAACTGACCCAGAGCTGCTCCCATAAAATCCGTAGCAGGTCCAGAAAGCTCAGAGATTTTAACCGCATTTGCCTTACCTACCGAAGCCCTCAGCAGAAAGGACTACTTGGGAAAGGGAGATGTGGAACAATGCCCTATGACGAAAGCGGTGGCATCGCCTAATTTAATTGCTCCTACTCAGCTGTTGAAACGGGATGAGGCCACGGTTTTGCCATAGACACAGACATCCATCCCTCTTGCCCAACTTGTTGAGTGGCAAGCGAAGATCAAAGAACAAGCTCATTGTGCTGTGCTCCTTCCCGTCCTGCTTCACCCCCCAGCCCCTTTTTTTTCCCTTTGGGGCTGGATTTCGGGAGAGAAGCCCAGTGAAGTGACTTGGGGAAGCACAACCGTTTCTGTATTCTATAAAAGGGATGGTGCAGTTAAGCAAGAAGAAAAGTTCCCCTAAAGAGCTAGAAAATAGGAAGGAAGGCAAAGTGGTCCTTCCGTGAGGTTTCTTAAACCTAGGAAGAATGAGTGTTGACATCAGCCGCCCCCCTCCACCCCCCCCCCCCTATTTCTGAGGGTACTAAACCTCAGAGCTATTGAGGGAGAGCAAACTTTCTGCCACAGACGCTGGGATGAATGAGCCGGGCAGCGCGGGCGGGTTCCCCGAAGCGCTTTACAGACCGGAGGAAACGGCCTTTGTTTTACTTGAAAAGATGCGGTGGCGGCAGCAGTGACCGCTACCAGAGCGGAGGATTGTGGGCTTGTCCGAAAGACACCTGCCTCGGCCGAAGTCGGCTTCCCGCGGCGGGCCGGCAGCCACCGCTGCTCAGGGCGGGCGCCCGGCCGGGAGAGGAGCTCCCCCGAGGACGGCCTCCTCACGTTTCATACGCACGGCCCGGAGCCCCGGAACACACAAGCCCCCCGAGCCATTGGCAAGGAGAGCAGGGGAGCCTCCGGATCGGAGGCGCGCGCGCGCGGGCGGGCGGTCTCCCGGTGCCTCTGGGGAGAGGCTTGCCCCGGGAGCGGGGTGAGCCAGGGAGGGAGGCCCTGGCGGAGAGCTCCGGACAGGTGGCGCGGGCCAGGCCCGCCCAGGGGGCTGGGAGCGCCGGGGAAGCGCTGCAGCGCGGCTGCCCGGGGCGGCGGCGGGGCCGAACGAACGCCGAGCCCGATCCGGGAAGAAAGCGCCGGGGGCCGGCGGCGGGAAGCGCGATCCAGCGGTCCCGGGGGCAGCGAGCCCAGCTCCGGCCGGAGGATGGAGGAGGCCGAGGCCTCCGGGCCGGGGCCGCACACTCTCACCTGAGATCCTGGCAGAGCCTCGGGGCGGCGGCTGGAGGGCGGGGCGGAGCGGAGCGGAGCTCGGCCGGAGCCTAAGCGAGCCGCGCCAAGCTGCAATTCCAAGCGGCTCGAGAGTAGTTTATTGCCCGCCCCGCCCCGCCCCCTCTCCGCCCTCGCTCCGCCCCTCCGAGCACAAAGCTCCGCCCCCAGGGCTGACAACACACGGTCCCGCCCCCCGCCCCGCCCCGGTCCCCTCACGCCGCTTCAGACCAAGAAAGTAGGAAGGTCTAAAAGCCGGCGGAATAAAGGAGGGCGGGTACTTCCGGCCTTGATACCGTCTAGAGGAAACGCATTAGGGAACCAATCAACGCCAGCTCACCAGGTGAAACTCGGAATGCAATTGATCCGATTTCGGAGGGGGCGGCCCATCCCGTTCCCCCATAAGCCTCCGCTGCTTTTTACCAGCTTCGGTGGGAGACGGCCTAAACCTGGCTTGGGTCCTTTTTCCCTCTCGGTTTCCCGTTGTTCGGGGACCGCCGGGGTTAGGGCGGGTCGTTGGAGCTCGGGCGATTCCCAGGCCATCTAGTTTTAGGTTGGGAGGAAGCTGAGGTTGCTCGGGAAGCCAGCTCTAAGCGCCTTCACGGCGCCCATTTATAGTTTCGTAGCGCTCCGCTTCCTTCCGCCCTCTCGGCCTCCTCTCGCGACTCATTTTCACAAACGTTTCATATTTGTCTTCAGTTCTGTTTCTGGCCCCCTCCCCTCGGTCCTTTTCCTGATTAGCTTCGCTTCAGACCAAGTGCGTCATCGGCCATCAGATGGCGCTCCAGCCTCGAGCTGCTCCAGCGCCTCTTGGGAACAACATAGAAGTACCCTGGGCCCGCCAACTTTTTAACTAGGGGGCCAGTTCCCTGTCCCTCAGACCGTTGGAGGGCCGGACTAGAGGAAAAACAAAACCTTTGTTCTGTGGGCCTTTAAATCAAGAAACTTCCTAGCCCTGAGTGAGGGGGATAAACGTCCTCAGCTGCCGCATCTGGCCTGGTCCCACCGTGGGGCGCAAGACATTGGTCGAGGGATTATGGAAAATACTAGGAAAAGAGCCATATCATCCTCTTGAAATGCACCAAAAGCAATAGGAATAGGGGGAACGTTTGTGGGTTGGAGATCCCCAAAAAAGGTACAGGATAGTTTTCTTTATAAAAAAAAAAGTTCCTTATTTTATTTTTGGTGAATATGCACAGTAAACTCTCGAGCTTTTTTCCTATCATTAAACTGGGGATATGAGAAGTTTTTTCTAAATTATAATTTTATTTATTTATTGTTAAGTTTAAACAACAGAGAATTTTCATGTTAATTACAACATGCCTCCTCATTTGAATTCTACTTCATACCCCTTGCTTTAAATACATTCTTCTACTTTCATTTCAAAGCAGTTCTACTTGTTACAAGTTGAATAGTTGAACTTCCCTTGTAAGAATTTAAAATATTGCAGTGGCCCTCAGCGACATCATCAGTGTTACATTTTAAATTCACTCCTCCCTCCCTTAACCTCCCTTTCTTCCTCCCAGTTACAAACACAAAGGGGCAGGGAGAAATTTCCCTGAAAGCGAAGGCAAAAATTGGCAACATTTAATCTCCAGTTTTCCCTGGCACAGACGGGTCTTGCCCGGGTTCCCATACTGTCTACCTTTTTCTTACTGCCCATACAAGGTTGGGCGATCTTGAATTTGTTACAAATATATTTCTTTTCCTCTGTGACAAACACGTACACATTTGAAGTATTATAACTATTTCTGCAGAGATTGGAAACGATCGTGATCAGACACAAGATTTGTTTGTACAGCAATTAGGTCAAATTATGACCGCTTCTCGTTGGAATCCTTACAAAGTGTTAACTGCAGAGAGAACCGTTATATTCTATTAAAGAAGAGAACACCACAGCTTCTGACTAAGTAATGTATTCCTTCTTACAATTTCTCGAATTGTCAAAGAATTTATAGATTATCCTGAGGATTCAACATTGTAGTACAGATTCCCAACAGATGGTCTGGGCCCATGCCCTCATTTCGGTTCTGTGCCCTGCCCTAGAGTAGTTCTTTCATTTCCTTGTGATCCCATCTCATTAGCTGTAAAATTACAGGATTAAAATGTAATGAACTTTTTCTTTCCTGAACCATTACTGTCAAGCTGAAAACCATGATCTCCAAATCATCTTGAAACCATCATGAACAGTCTGCAGAAACAAGCCTTGTATTACCTCTCATTACAGTATTTTTTTGAATTTTAATATTTCCTCCTCCCCCCAATTACACATAAAATCAATTTTTAACTTCCATTGTTTTGTTGTGGTTGTTTTGCTTTACAATTTTGAGTTCCAAATTCTCTTCTGCCTTCCCTCCTCTCCTCCATCAAGTAATTTGATAAAGGTTATCAAAATACATTTCTATATTAGTCATATTTGTGAAAGAAAATAGACCAAAGAAAAGACAAAAAGGTTTGTTTTTTTTTTAAGTATGCTTTGTTTTGCATTCATATATCAATCAATGGAATTTCTCTGGAGGTGGATACATGTTTCATCATTGTTCCTTGTTAATTGCAACATTAAGATTGTTTTTTGATTTAGACTCCTCAGCTTATGTTGCTATTCTTGTAGTTGATACATAATGTCCCACATAAAATAGTTGTAACTTTTATATTCAGAGTTTTAACATTTTGTATTTAGAGTTTTCATAATTATGGTAGACTAAAAGGCTATATTTTATTTAATGTGAATTTGAATTTGGAATTGTAGGGATATGAGTTATCATTTTAATTATTCTAAGCACCTAATGAATAAATCTAAAAGATTTAGTAGTATGTGAGTAGTATATTAAGCTGTCTTTTTTTTAATTTAATAGCCTTTTATTTACAGGTTATATGCATGGATAACTTTACAGAGTTAACAATTGCTAAACCTCTTGTTCCAATTTTTCACCTCTTACCCCCCCCACCCCCTCCCCTAGATGGCAGGATGACCAGTAGATGTTAAATATATTAAAATATAACTTAGATACACAATAAGTATACATGACCAAAACATTATTTTGCTGTACAAAAAGAATCAGACTCTGAAATATTGTACAATTAGCTTGTGAAGGAAATCCAAAATGCAGGTGGGCATAAATAGAGGGATTGGGAATTCAATGTAATGGTTCTTAGTCATCTCCCAGAGTTCTTTCTCTGGCCGTAGCTGGTTCAGTTCATTACTGCTCCATTGGAAATGATTTGGTTGATCTCGTTGCTGAGGATGGCCAGGTCCATCAGAACTGATCATCATATAGTATTGTTGTTGAAGTATATAATGATCTCCTGGTCCTGCTCATTTCACTCAGCATCAGTTCGTGTAAGTCTCTCCAGGCCTTTCTGAAATCATCCTGTTGGTCATTTCTTACAGAACAGTAATATTCCATATATATTAAGCTGTCTTAAGGATACATGGCAGCTTTTCAGTTTTTGTTGAAAGGTTTAAGGAACAAAAACCATTGAGAACCACTGGTCCTGTCTAAGACTATTTCAGACGAAATATTTCTGACATCCATAACTTATTTTGCTCATTTTTTGCCCCAACTCATTGAGATTCAATTTCCTGGCAGACGTTATGACTCCAAAGGATTACTGATTCATGTAGAGATTAGAGTACCTTTTACTGGTGTGGAGTCAAAATTATGAATATCAGTCAGGAGCAGCTAGGCAGTCAGAAATCTCAGCTCCCTGAGGCTCTTTGCTGTCATGAAGACAAAACTAAATCTTACTTTTAACATTTCTGAGCAGCAACACTTAGCTTTTCCTGTTCAAGTCTGAAATCACAAGTTTCTCTCACTTGTTCTTCATTTCTTATAGCACAATAATATTCCATTACATTCATATATCACACCTTGTTTATCCATTTCCCAAGTGATGGCCATCCCCTTAATTTCTAATTTGTTTCCACCACAAAAAGAGCTACTATAAGTGTGTGGATCTATATTCTTATCAATTTGACTCAGTTCTCTATATATTTGAGAAATGAAGCCTTTATCAGAGATACTTGTTATAAAAACCGTTTCCCATCTTTCTGCTTTCCTTCTAATTCTGGTTGCATTTGGTTTATCTGGGCAAAAACTTTCAAATTTAATATAGGCAAAATTATCTATTTGCATCTCATAATGCTCTGTATTTCTTGTTTGGTTATAGATTTTCTCCTCCATAGATCTAACAGGTAAACTCTTCTTGCTCTCTTAATTTGCTTATGGTATTACCCTTTATGTTTAAATCACATCCCCATTCTGACCTGATCTTCTTATATGATGTATGTTCATAATACCTATGGTGTACCCTATTGTTTTCCAGTATTACCAACAGTTTTTTTCTTTATCACATATTCAGTTATGATCCTAAAAGCTGGGGTCTTTGGGTTTCTCAAACACCAGATTACTACAGTCATTTACTACTATATCTTATGTACCTAATCTCTTCCATTGATCCACTCCTCTGTTTCTTAGGCAGGACCAGATACTTTTGTACAGTGTTTTTTTTTTTTAGTACCAGATACTTTTGCCTATTTATAATATAGTTCTGGATCTGGTAATACCAGGTCACTTTCCTTTGTTCTTTCCCCCCATTAATTACCTTGATATTCTTGACTTTTTGTTCTTCCAGATGAATTCAGTTATTTTTTTCTAGTTGTATAAAATAAATTTTGGTAGTTTGATTGGGATGGTACCGAATGAGTAAATTGATTTAGGTAGAATCGTCATTTTTATTATGTTGGGTCAACCTATCCGTGAGGAAATAATAGTTTTCTAATTGTTTAGATATAACTTTATCTGTGTAAGAAGTATTGTTCGCATATAGTTCTGGGTTTGTTTTGGCAGATAGAATCCCAAAGATTTTATACAATTATTTTATATAGAATTGCTACATCTTGCTGCTGAGCTTTGTTGGCAATATATAGAAATCCTAGTGATTTGTGTTGGTTTATTTTCTATCGTGCAACTTTACTAAAGTTATTCATTATTTTAAGTATTTTTTAGTTGATTCTCTAGAATTCTGTAAGTATACCATCGTATCATCTGCAAAGAGCGATAGTGATTCCTCATCGCCTATTCTAATACTTTCAATTTCTTTTTCTTTTCCTATTGCTAAAGCTAACATTTCTAGTACAATATTGAATAATAGTGGTGATAATGGGCATCCTTGTTTCACCCCTAATCTTATTGGAAAGGCTTCTAACTTCTCTCCGTTACAGATAATGTTTGCTGATGATTTTAGGTAGATGCTACTTATAATTTTAAGGAAAGCTTTCTTTACTCCCATGTATTTTTAATAGGAATTGTTGCTAGATTTTGCCCAAAGCTTTTTCTGCATCTTTTTAGATAATCATGGTTTCTGTTGGATTTCTTATTGATGTAGTCAATTATGCAGATAGTTTTCCTAATATTGTATTACTAGCCCTGTATGACTAGTATGAATCGTACCTGCTCAGTTAGAGAATAGTGTGAATAATGATATCATTTCTATTCTATACATGGTTATGGACCCTTTCCCCTCTCCCCCGGGGAAATCTATGAACTCCTTGTCCATAGACTCCAGGTTAAAAATCCCTGAGCTAATTAGAGATTTCTGGAATTCACCTAAAATTATTAAATAATTGATGATTGTATATAAATATATTATATGCTGTAATGATTTTATGTAAATAAGAAAGTTAATTATAATCGTTAATAATTTCAGCAAAGTAGCAGGATATGAATTAATAAATCATCAACCTTTTTATTTCCAACAAAACTCATCAAGAAGAAATGGGAAAAAAAATTCATTCATACAGAACATATAAAATATTTGGTAGTCCACCTGGTTCCAGTCCTGTCCGATCCGGTTGTCCTTTGTTCTCCAAGAGGACCAAAATGACGACACTATGTTAGAGTCAAGTTGTCAGCTTGTGGCTGACCAGACTAGTATGAGCTTGAGATGCTTTGCCACAGGTTGGACTCAAATAGTTCATATGAACATTTGGGCTAGTTTTGCTAATTTTGTGTACTTCACGTTTCCTTTGGGCTAATTCAATTCTCCTTCGTTCATAGAGCACAGTACATCGTGCTGGGCAATTCTGTGCCAGTGTCTTCCACATCATACAATCTATTCTAAAGTTCTTGAGATACCTTGAGAGTATCCTTGTGGGCACCTTCTCTGAGTGAGTTCTCCATAAAACAATTTTTTGGCAAGTGTACATTTGATGTTTGAATAATGTGGCCAGCCCAGTGGAACTGGGCTCTGTGCAGCAGAGTCAGAATGCTCTGCAATTTAGTTCCAGAGAGAACCTCAGCGTCTAGTCCCTTAACCTGCCAGGTGACCTCCAGAATCTTCCGAAGACAATTCAAATGGAAGCGATTCAGTTTCCTGGCACGGCGCTGGTAGACTGCCCAGATTTCACAGATACACAACAATGAGGTCAGCACAAAGCCTCTGTAGACTTCCAGTTTGGTAGCCAGTCTAATGTCTATTTTTCCCACACACTTTGCTTGGGGGCCTTCCAAACACTGAGCTAGCTCTAGCAATGTGAGTGTCACTCTCATTATCAATGCACTTGCTCCCATGCTTTTTAGCAGGATGTTTTTAGCCATGTTGTCGAACACCTTCAGTGAGGACAAACGTGGAATCAAAGTCAGCTGCTGCACTGATGGTAAATTCTGCAACTTGAAAAGGCTACAGGCCAAAGCTAAAGCAGAGGGACTGCTGGTGCACGATTCTTTGTTTGCAGATGATGGTGCATTCAGTGCAACCGCTTAAGCTGAGATGCAACAAATTATGGCTCGATTCTCTGCTGCTTGTGTTAATTTTGGCCTAACAGTTGACACCAAGAAAACACAGGCCCTCCATCAGCCAGCACCACGCCATTCATATGTGGGACCATCAAATGGTGAAGTTTTGAATGCTGTGGCTAACTTCACTTACCTTGGCAGTATACTTATTAGGGATATCCATATTGATAATGAAGTAGTCCACCTATCAAGACACAAATAATAATTGTATCACAGTACAAAGTACAGTAGTACAGTGCTACAAAGGACTCTTGTTAAAATTAAATTTTATTTTATTTCCAGATCTGCATTCTCTCCCTCCCACTTCTCTCCTCTTCCCAACCTAATTGAGAAAGAAAGAAAAACAAAACAAATTCTAGTATGGTTATATTAAAAAATGGCCAGACCAATTCAAAATTCCACCAACAATGGATTAGTGTGCTTATTTTCCCACATCTCCTTTAGCATTTATCATTTTCTTTCTTTCTTTCTTTCTTTTCTTTTCTTTTTTTTTTTTTATCAATTTAGCTAATTTGATGAGTGTGAGGCAGAATTATGGAGTTTTAAATTTGTTTTCATTTGTGTTTCTCTATTAGTGATTTCGAGCATTTTTTCCATTTGGTTATTGATATCTTTTATTTCTTCATCTGAAAAAGTGCTTTTCTTCATTTGTTTGTGAGGATTTTATGCCTTAGTATCTGATCAATTTTTATGAAAGTGCCGTGCAGTTAGGAAATAGTTCCTTTCCATTCCCATTCAAAAATTTCCAGAAGGCTATATTATATCTAACTTTTCCAAAATTCATTCAGTTTCTTTGCTTCTTGTTTGTTTGTTTTTGTTAGATGTATATATTTTTGAAAGGGATAAGTTGAGATCTCTCACTGTTATATAATTTTACCATCTATTTCTTTGCTGGAACTCATTTAACTTTCCTTAAAGAATTTAGATACTAACATATGTGTTTTGAATTGCTATTAATTCATTGTCTGTGTTACCTTTCAGCAAAATATAATTTTCTTGTTTATCTGTTTTTTTAGCTTTTTTTGTTGTTTTGGCTATAGGTCTGTGTGAAACTATGATTGCTTTTTTTTTCATCAGCTGAAACATAATAGCTGAAATAGCCTCTTATTTTAACTCTGTGTCAACCTTTCCGATTCAGATTTGTTTCTTGTTTTTTGCATCTTGCTTTCTAATTCATTCCACTATCCTCTTCTGTTTTATGTATAACTTCATCCTTTTCAGTTATGATTGTTAATGATGAATTTTCCTTCATTCTAATTTTCTCTTCTTCCTTCTTTTTGTTTTCTGCTTCCTCTTTAAGAAGTTGTTTTGTTTAAGATGTTTTTTAACCTATCCTCCCAACTACTCTTCCATTTCCTTCTTGAGGGAAATGTAGTTATGCACCCAGCGATATGTGGGTATTCTTCCCTTCTTTTGATCAGTTCATGTAAGAATGAGATTCAACTGCTGCCCACTTCTCCCAGTTTTTGTTTGTATAGACTTCTTGTGTACCCCATTTATGTGAGATAATTTCCCCCTTCCTCCCCCTCCAGTATATCCCTCCTACCCTTTCTTTGCATTCTTTCTTCTAAGATTATCAAAATGCAATAGAACAATTCCTAGTCTTCTTTATAATTAGGCTTCCTCTATGACCTCTAATGATTATAGAATTTTTAAGGGATTGCTTGTGCCTATTAGAATGTAAATGGTTAGTTTTTGCTTAGCCCCATAAGATGGCTTTCTCCTATTTACCTTTTTATGCTTCTCTTAATTCTGATGTTTGTATTTTACATTTTCTACTCAACTGTGGTCTTTTCATCAGGAATACTTGCAAGTCTTCCCTTTCATTAAAAATCCATTTTCCCCATCTTCAGTTTTGCCGGATAAGTTATTTTTTATCGTAAGCCCAGATCCATTGTCTCTGGGAATATCATATTCCAAATTCTCCATTCCTTTATATTGATTGACCTGTATTTGCTTTCTTTTTAGCTGCTTGCACTAATTTTTTTCCCTTTGACCTGGAAATCTTGGATTTTCATTATAAGGTTTCTGGGAGTTTTCATTTTGGGGTTTCTTTCAGGAAGTAACCTATGGATTCATCTTATTTCTACTTTGTCTTCTAATTCTAAGATATCTAGGCAGTTTTCTTTTTTGATTTCTTGAAATGTGATATCTATGCTTATTTTTTGGTCGTAGTTCTCAGGCAGTCCAATGATTATTTATTTTTCTCTCCTTGATCTGTTTTTTAAGTCATTTGTTTTTGCTATGAAACACTTTATATATTTTCTTCCATTTTTTTATTCTTTTGTCTTAATTTTAGCATTTCTTTTTGTTTTATGAAGTCATTAGCTTCTATTTTTGTTCATTCGGATTTTCAGTAAGGTTTTGTATTTTTTGTTCCAAGATGTTAATTCTCTTTCCAAATCTTTATTCCTTAGTTCTCATTTCTTTTCTTCTAGCACTTTCATTTATTTAAAAAAAATTTTTTTAGGCAGTCATGGTTAAATGACTTGTGACTTGCAACTTGCCCGGGGTCACACAGGCAGTGTCTAAAACAATATTTGAACTCCGATCCTCCTGATGTCAGTGCCAGTACTCTATCCACTGTGCCACCTAGATGGCCCTTTTAAAAAAATCTTTAAAAAAACTTCCTTCATCTCCTTCAGGAATTTTGGTGTTTGGGTTTTTTTTTCTTTTTAGGCTTTGCCTATGGCTGTTTTAGAATCTTTTTTTTCTTCTGGATTTATGTCTTGCCTCCTCTTGGATTTTGCCTTCAACTTCTTTTATTTTTTAGGGGCTTTTTGTTTGGTTTGGTTTTCTTCACCTTTTTTGAAAATGATTTCATTTTGTTCTCTTCATTAGTTCTCTTCCCTTTCTGTCTATTCTATTGATTTATGTATTTATGTTCAAGGTGTTTGAAAATGATTCTTCCTGAAATATTTGCTACTTCCAGTACCTTCTTCCCTATTTTCCTTATCACTTACTTCCTGACCCCCCCCCCTCCTTTGATGATGGGGGAACCTTTGGGGACTGGATCTCAAAAAATTTCAACCTTTTCCCACATTGACCATTTTCTAGTTCATCTTCCTAGGGCCTAGCTCCAGCTGACTTTTGGGCAGTCAGAACCAACTCCAGATGGATTCTATCCTCTTCTATCCCTAGTGCTTGCAGTCTGAAGCTTTTGGGAGACTTTTTTTTTTGCTTCTGAAGGACTGTGGCCAATCTGTCAAAGCCCAAGCAAATTTCTACAGCTGGGTATACCATGGTACTGTAAAGAGGGAAGGAATGAGTTTTTTTTTTGGTAAGGCAATATGTGTTGAGTCCTTGAATCCTCTAGTTTGGCCTTCCTGCCAGTTGTGTGGGAGGTAGGGGAGGGGTGATGAGTGAGCTCAGGGTCAGTGAGTCATGGGTATTTTTCAAACTTTCTTTTGGATTCTGAGTGTCCTAGACCATGGAGACAGTTGAAGCTGCTTTTACTTTGGGCTGTAAAATGTCTGTTTTGAGAGGTTGTGGGGATCAGAGAAAACGTCTAGTCTTCCATCTTGTGGTTCAAGTGACTTGGAAGTCCAACTAGAGAGATTGTAATTGCTCTCTTGGTAACCTCATCAGCTCCCATAATTTTAACCTCATAGTTTAACTATCATCTCTGTGCAGATGAGTCCTAAATCTATATATCAGCTCCAATCTCTCCTCTAAGTTTAAGTCCCTACATAACAAACTGCATGTTAGACATTTCAAAGTAGATGTCCTAAACTTAATGTCTACACTTAAAGTCATTGTTGTTCCCTCTAAGCCCTCCCTTCTTCCAAACTTTATTTCTGTTGAAGGAACAACCATCTTTCCAGTGTCTCGGGTTCTTAATCTTGCCATTATCCTCAACTCCTTATTCTCCCTCACTGCCCATATCTGATCGGTTGCCAAATCTTGCCATTTCTACCATCATAACATATCTCTTGCATCCAATCCCTTCTCCCTACTCATATAACCACAACCTTAATTTTGGTCCTCATTACCTCTCACTTAGATAATTACAACAGTTTTTTAACTGGTCTCCTTGCCTCACGTTTTCCGCAGTCCAATCCATTCTACAGCCTGCCACCAAAGTAATTTTCCTTAAAAGTGCAGATCTGATCATGTGACTCCCTTACTCAGCTGACACCAGTGGTCTCTCATTTCTTCTAGACCAGGTGTTTTGTAACCTACTACCTGTGAACTTTGGAGAAGAGAAATATAGATATGACTGATTGCCCATTTTGTATTATGGTTTTAAATTTTATGTATTTAAAAACATTATTCTGAGAAGGGGTCCGTAGGCTGATATAATGGGCTGAGGCTTGAGTTGATGCACTGAGGTCCCAAGTACGTGAGGCTAAATAGTAATTGGACTATACTCTACTAATATACATGCTTAGATAAAGAATGGCCCCCACCCACTCTCTCTGCAAGTCCTGATGTGTTGTAGAGGAAATGACGATTTTGGTGGGTGGAGGCAGAGAGACAGGAAGAGAGGCTGGGGGAGATTGGGCCTGGGTTCTATTCTGGTAGCTGCTGGTCGTGTGGCTTCTGGTCTAGCTAGCTTCTTGACTCAGCTGCACACATTGCTCTCGCCGATTCTCTTCCACCTCCCATCTTTCTTCACTGAGAATAAAGATTGACGATTTTCCCCTAACCTGAATTCCTGACTCCAGCTGATTTTGAAATACGCGGTCATCACAGGCTTCAACAGTCAGACAATTAACGTTAACTACATTTCTACTATGTATCAGGGATTGTAAAAAACCTTTGGGTTGAGTACTGGCCCTGGAGTCAGGAGGACCCGAGTTCAAATCCTGCCTTAGACTACTTGACACTTACTAACTGTGTAACCCTGGGCAAATCACTTAACCCCAACTGCCTTGCAAAAAAAACAAAACAAAAAACAAACACACAGAAAAGTGCTCGGGGTATAAAGAAAAGCAAAACAAACAAAAAAATACACGAATAACAGTCCCTTCTCTCAAGTAGCTAAAAACCTCAACCCTCTGCCCCAGACTAAAATATAAACTCTGTTTAGCTTTTAGAGTCCTACATAACCTGGCCCCAATCCAGAGTTCCCCCCCACCCCCAGACTTTTAGAGGTGGTAATGACACTGATACCCAGTTCAGGTTCCAAATGTTAAGATCAAACAAGGCACTCATATATCAGTGAATAGTTAACAAAGGAAGGTTTACTCAACTCTAACACAACCAGGATATGTACTATGGATATAATCCTACTTTGTGTCCTGGGGGCAGGGGGGGAAAGGGGAGAAGAGCCTGCTTTTCTCCATAAGGAAATTTGTCTGTTCAGCACATGTAATTGAAAAGTTAACAAAAGGAGATTTACTTAGCTCTAATACAATAAGAATACGCACTGGGGATACACTCACATTTCTCTCCTGTGCTCATGGCCCCTTGTCTCCATATGGAAACTTGTCTGTTCAGCATATGTCATTGAACAGTTAACAAATGGAAGCCTTCCAGTTACACACTTTTAAAAAACTTTTTATTTTCAAAATATATGCATACATAGTTTTCAACATACATCCTTGAAAAACCTTGTGTTCCAAATTTTTTTCCTCCCACCCTTCCTCCCATCCCCTCCCCTAGATGTCAAATAATCCAATATATGTTAAGCATGTGCCATTCTTCTATCCATATTTCCATCATTATCCTGCTGCACAAGAAAAATCAGATCCAAAAGGAAAAAATGAGAAAGAAAACAAAATGCAAGCAAACGACAACAACAAAAGTGAAAATAATCTGTTGTGATGCACACTCAGCCCCCACGGTCCTCTCTCTCTGGGATGCTCACTTCATCACAAGAGCATGGGAAGTGGCCTGAACCACCTCGCTGTTGAAAAGAGCCACATCTATCAGAACTGATCATTGTATAATCAATCTTGTTGTTGCTGCGGCTACACACTCTTTGATCGAACAGTCTCTCTCTGTCCATCTCTTGGCTCTGTGCATTCTCTCTGGCTGCCTCCCCCCCCCCCCCCCCCCCCCCCCCCCAGCATGCCTAGAATACTCTTCCTTCTTTGCTTCTACTACTGACCTCCCTAGCTCTTTTAAGTCCCAGCTGTAGTAAAGAACTTAAAACTAAAGGATGCTCATCAATTAGGGAATGACTAAACAAATTATGGCTTATGTATGGAATAGTATATTACTGCTCTACAAGAAATTATGAAAGGAATGGTTCCAGAGAAACCTGGAAAGACTTGTATGAACTGATGCAGAGTCAGAACAGTTTATATGATAGCGACAATATTCTTTTTTTAGTATTTAATCTTTTATTTTTTCAAACACATGTAAAGATAGTTTTCAACATTCATTTTTTGTGAGACTTTGTGTTCAAAATTTTTCTCCCTTCCTCCCATCATCAGCATAGAGATAGTAATTAAATCCATGAGAGCCAAGATCACCAAATAGTAAGAGAAGAAGAAGAGAGAGCCCAAAATAGAGCCCCGAGGGACACTCAAATTATCAGGCATGATCTGGAGAAAGATCCATCAAGAAAAACAGAGAAGGACCAGTCAGACAGGTAGGTGGAGAAACAGTAAGAGAGTATTGTCTTGAAAATTTAGAGAGAAGAAAGGATGAAGAGGGAGAGTATTAACCACAGTATCCAAAGCTGCGAAGAAGTCCAGAATGAGGATTGAGAAAAGGTCACTGGATCTGGCAACGAAGAGACCACAAATAATTTGGGAAAATTGAAAATAGAACACCTTTATCATCTTCTCGAGTTTGTCCAAAAGAAAAGAGATATGGAAGGATCAAGTGAATTTTTTCAGGATGGGGGACGTTTGTGGCAGTTGGAAGGATCAGGGGGAGATTGAAAATAAGTAAGGGAGAGGGATGACAGAGGAGACAATCTTGGAGGAATGGAATGGGATTCTTGTATAGGCAGAGAGTTGGCCTTGAGAAGGGGCCCCTCTTCGTGTGAGACAAGGATAAGTGGCTGGGAAAAATTATATTTTCTTTTTCAAACTATTTCTGACCAGCAACACTGACACTGGGCTCCTCCTCCAGACGGGCGCTGCGTTCTCTGGCACAGCGGATGAAAACAGTAAAAAGAACTTAAGGAAGGAAAGGCTTATTCCTCCAACCCCTCAGCACTGCAGCGCCCCGTCTTCCCCCCCCCCCGTCCTCAAAGCCCCCACCCTTTTTCCCCTCCTGTACATCAAAATCAAGGCCAGGGTTGGCCACCCCGTGGAGAACCGGCCACTGGGCAGAATTCAAAGGAGGGGCTGGGTAAGGCTGAAGGGAAAAAGAGCCGGTCCAGAAAACACGGGGACCCTCCTCCGGGCATCCCTCAGCATGACTGGGAAGGCTGGCCCCTGAGGATGGATATTCCACGCCTTATCCCCGTGACTCCCGGGGAGATTCCCTTGTTCCTAGAGGGGCAAGAGGGTTCTTAATTGGCCTCTCAGTTTTAAACCCCTCTGCCTTCCCCCTCCTCCCCTGGGTGCTTGTCCCCGTTGGGGGATTAGAAAGGCCGCCCCCTTCTCCCTCGTTATTGGAAGGATCGGGGCTTTCCCCCCTTTGTCCTGGTCCCCGGGCCCTAGCCGCCTAAAGGACGCCATCTGCTCCCTAAAATTACAGGCCACCGTTTTCTGTCCCCAAAGGCCCCTGTGGCTTTTCCCCGCCGCCCTCCTCTGCTGGGCGTTCCCATTCCCTTGGGTCTCTTCCCTTCTGGCCTCCGGCCCTTGAGCAAGCTTCCCCAGCTGGGGGCTTCCAGGTGCTGCTGACCAAAGCCGTCTGCCCACCTCCTGGGCAGCTGGACTCCTCAACCCTCACTTCCCTGGGCCATAGCCACTCGGCACTAGGCTGCCGTGGCGGTGGGCCCCTGGTCTTCCTCTCTCTTGGGGACCATTCCCTGGGCGTCCCCGTGAAATGCCTTTTCCAGTCAGCCTGGTGCTCCGGTCTCTGTGCCCTAGCAGCTCCCGCCGTTTATACCTCGCACCTCCTCCCCAAACTCCCCCTTTCCGCCTCTTGCCACCCTGGGCCCCTCATCCCAGCGGTTGACCTCCATACCCTTCTCGGTCCCAGTGGCGAAGCCGTTGGCTTTGCTCTGGGAGGGCGGCGCGCCGTCTTCCTTCCAGGGTTCCTGGTCCTGCCCCATTCCCACAGGTATCAAAGCGGAACTTGTCCTCATATTTGGAATCTTTATAAAGTGTTAAACATTGGAGTTGATAGAGACAATAATTATCTAATTTGGCATGGTTCCAATATGATTGTTTGATCTTAAGAAATTTTGGGAACTTGAAACTGGTACTAAAACAACTATGGAAACAATGCTTGTGTTCCACCTTTAGAGCTCTAAGTATCTAAGTATAATGGAGTTCACATGTTTGGGAGATTTCAGAGGCATGCTGGGGAGATATCCCACAATCCCCTCTCAAAAGTACATAAATACAGCTCAATAAGCCATTAAAAGAGTTGCTGGGGAACTTTGACTGGGGTGGAACAACCTCTGGAAGCCTACAAGTCCCTATCTTCAAGGCAAGAAAGATTCATTGCATCTTCCAACGGTGCCAAAGGCTGAAGAAAGCAGAGGCAAAGCCAAGGACAAACTGCAAGATCTCTTGGAGCCAGACAGAGGTTAGGCCTCAATAACCAGGCTATTTGGAAGGAAAATAAACGTTTGCATTTTTACCAGCTGGCTGCATTTTGGGTGTTTTTACTTTCAACAAACTAAGGCTCCTCAGAAAACCTTCACAATCGGCTCTTTTGATCTCCCCCCCCCCACCAAGACATTTCTGTTCCCGGTTCCTGTCCTTAGGGACAGTGTCTCCCCTCTGCAGGGCCCTAGGGCTCACCTCTTGCCTCTGGCCTAAAGTCAGCCGTCTTAAAACCAGCCCTCGTTTCCCTGTCCCCCCCAAACATCATTCTGCGCCTTCCCTTGGGCTGGGGCTGGCCCCCCCCGGACCCCTGACTTTTGGTTTGCCACCCTTATGGATCCTAGGATTCTGGGCCTGAGCCTTTTACTGCCCGGCCTTTGCCTTCCTCCAGAAGCTAACTCCTCAGATTCTTTGAAGTCTCTCCCCCTGCCACACAACACCCAGCGGTTGGCCTCCCCGCCCTTCTGTCCCATCAGATGGATCGTCTCAGGAGGGAGGGAATGCAGGGGCACCCCGAACGGTAGCCTCCTGGGATGCTACACAAAGCCGGGACAATGTTGCAAAACCCTGTGGCGCCAGTGGCCGCCAGCTCCTCATCTCTGCCAATGGGGCGTCTGTCTCGATTCTCCCCGGCACCGGTCCCCTGCTGCTGGGCCCCGAGCCCCCGTCCGCCGCCCGGTCCTCCTGCAGGCTAGCCAACCTGGGCGGCTTTGTTTCAAGCCTTGGGAAATTTGCCCCTTTTCCAACAAAGTGAGCCCGGGATCTTGCTCTGGGTTCCAGCGGCCTGGGGTTTTTTCCCCAAAAACCCCTTTTAAAGGCGTTGGGGGGCGCGGATCCTGCCTCAAGTGAGGAAGGAGGTGGTGGCTGGTCTTGGCGACCACCCCCCAAGGTACTTCCATTACCTGCCGCCCGTTCGGCACCAGCCGACCGAGGCAGGAGCCAGGGCTTTGAATTGGAGAAGGGAAAGGACTGACTCTACCCTGACAACGGGATGCCTTTGGGGTGGCCCACGTTGGGATGCCAAAGGAAACCTCAGGGCTTCCTCCCCTCAGGACAGCCCTTTCAAAAGCCGGGTTTCCCATCCGTTAGCCGCTACTGCTTCCCGGGCTTAGCCATCATCAAATTCAGAGAAACTCCAAGAAAACACATTCGTGCTCCTGGAAATATCTGGCGGAAATAACGCTAAAACCAGGTTTAACACCCCAATTCCTGAGGGGCACAGCTCCTATAACCCCATAGGTAAGTTATCCCTGTCATCCACCCTCAAGACTTGCCTAAATCTCAGCCTAACTAGGGAAGAAATAGCTACAGCCCAGAAGAGAATGCTTATCACAAAGCAAGAAGTTAAAAACGAGGGATGTTAAATTTGTAAAACTACAGGACTACAGATGGGTCCAAAAGGACTTGTAGTACTCTCCAAGAACTTATCCCTCCCTACTATTGGAACACCTTAATTCATTCAGCCATTGGGGACTTGACAAGTTGGTGGAGTTAGCCTGAAAATATTGGAGGGGGAATTTTCAAGGGCTGTCACTGCCTCTGAGATGTGTCCCACCTGCCTCAAGCACAATGCATCCAAGTCGGCTCATGGTCAGGTTGTTCTCCCAGATACACCGTTTGAAACCTGGCGGATTGAATTCATTCAATGGCCACCTGTCCATGGTTACAAATCTGCTTTGGTTATGGTCTGTATGTTCTCCCATTGGGTAAAAGTGTTCCCCTGTCATACTGCCACAGCCTCTAGACTAGCAAAAATTCTCTTGGGAAAAAAAATTCATTCCATTATGGAGGCTTTAAAGAAATACATAGTGAATTAGACAAAATTACTGGAAAAGTTGGAAACTAGTATGGAAGAAACTAGGCATTGACCAAAACCTAACACCCTATACCCAGATAAGGTCAAATCGGTTCTATGCTTTTTGAAATACTAGCTTTTTATTTTTCAAAACATATGCATTGGATAATTCTTTGACATTAACCCTTACAAAACATTGTGCTCCAATTTTTTCTTCCTTTCCTGCCCTCCCCCAGACAGCAAGCAATCCAATATATGTTAAATATGGTAGAAATATATGTTAAATCCAATATATTGCATACATATTTCCACAATTATCATGCTGCACAAGAAACGATTTTACATTGCTGGGCATCCACTCAGTTTCCAGTTTCTGGCCACTACAAAGAGGGCTGCCCCAAACATTTCTGCACATGTGGATCCTTTTCCCTCCTTTAATATCTCTTTGGGATACAGGCCCAGTAGAAAACACTGCTGGGTCAAAGGGGATGCACATAACCTTTGGAGCATAGTTTCACATTGCTCTCTAGAACGGTTGCATCGTTTCACAGCTCCATTAGTGTATGGGTTCAAGATATCGACATAAAGAGTGATATTATGAGCAAATTAGGAGAACAAGGGATAGTTTACCTCTCAGATCTGTAGAGAAGGAAGGAATTTATGGCCAAAGCATTAGAAAACATTATGAAATGCAAAATGGATAATTTTGATCATAGTAAATTTTAAAGTTTTTGTACAAACAAAACCAATGTAGCCAAGATTAGAAGGGAAGCAGAAAACTGAGGGGAAATTTTTACATCCAAGGATTCTGATAAAGGCCTCACTTCTAAAATATTTAGAAAATTGACCCAAATTTATAAGAGCACAAGCCACTCTCCAATTGATAAATGGTCAAAGGATATGAACGGACAATTTTCAGATGAAGAAATTAAAGCCATTTCTTATCATATGAAAAAAATGCTCTAAATCATTATTGATCAGAGAAATACCAATTAAAATAATTCTGAGATACCACTACACACCTCTCAGATTGGCTAGGATGACAGGAAACGATAGCGAGCACTATTGGAGGGGATGTGGGAAAACTGGGACACTGATGCATTGTTGATGGAGATGTGACTGATGCAGCCATTCTGGAGAACAATTTGGAATTATGTCCAAAGGGCTATGAAACTGTGCATACCCTTTGATCCAGCAGTGTTACTACTGGGTTTATATCCCAAAGAGATACTAAAGAAGGGAAAGGGACCTGTATGTGCCGAAATGTTTGTGGCAGCCCTCTTTGTAGTGGCCAGAAGCTGGAAAATGAATGGATGCCCTTCAATTGGAGAATGGCTGAATGAGTTGTGGTATATGGTATATTGGTATATTGGACATGCTCTCTTCAGCAATGACATGATTCAGGCTAGTTCCAATTATCTTATGATGAAAAGAGCCATCTACAGTCAGAGAGAGGACTGTGGGAACTGAGTGTGGATCACAACATAGCATTCTCACTCTTTTTTCTTCTTTCTCATATTTTTGCTTTTTGATCTGATTTTTCTTGTGCGGCATGATAATTGTAGAAATATGTATAGAAGAATTGTACATGTTTAACATATATTGGATTGCTTGCTGTCTAGGGGTGGGGGTGGAGGAAGGTAGGAAGAAAAATTTGGAACCTTGTTTTCCAAGGTGAATGTTGCAAGGTGTGAATGTTGAAAATTATCTTTGCATATATTTTGAAAATAAAAAGCTATTAAAATGAATATTAAAAAAAACAGTGATAGAGGTATCCATTTCACGGGAGCACCATTAACTAAGCTGCTTTATCCTGGTCAATCACTAAGTGCCGCCATTGTGCCTATCACCCAGTCATCAGGGATGGTTGGAAGACCTTGCAAAATTCTCTGAAGAGCTAGGTATCCCCTGACCCAAAGCCCTTCCTTTAGCCCCACAAAGCCATAGATCCCGACTATTTGGTTCCCACCAGCTCAGTCCTTAGGAGATAGTAACAGGATACCCAATCTAACTTTACCCATAGGTGGGAAGCCACAGCAATTAAAGACTCCTACAATACTGTATTGGGTTGGCTCAGAAAATACCAGAGGCTTATCAACTTGTCTCATAGTCCCATTCTTTATGAATCTCAACTGAGGCTCAGCCCCTACTCCAACTTAGTGATTGGGTCTACTGGAAACACCATCTCCATTCTGAAAACACTCATTGAAACCAGGTAGAAAGGTCCCTTTGAAGTCCTGCTCACCACCCTCACTGCAGTCAAGCTCTAGCCAGTGGAGTCCTGGATCCACCTGTCACATCTTAAAAGAGCAGTACCACCTATCTGGATTGCAGAACCTACAGGTGACCTGACCTTGAAAATCAAACTGGTTCCAACGAAGCCGACATCTAAGTAGCCAGCTGCTCCCAAGACCTCTTGTATGAGAAGCAGCTGCTCGCTGATGGAGATAGCATATCCAGGAAACTGGCCGTGTGCTGAAAATTTACAACCACTCTCTATGGACTACCTTTCCTTTCTTGCTGTTCTATCAGTCTCTGGCCTTGCATTTTCCAAAATGATTATCCTACTCCCAATTCCTTCACTCTGGTCAACGGGCATACTACTTCACCCTCCTGAAATGCATCCCAATGAAATGCTTCTCTAAAATGATTAATTGTTGGATACGTTGTTCAAGGTTCCAACACCTTGACGCTTTTGCCATCCCCACATTACTAGAGGTCCAGATCATGACCCCATTGGGAGGGTTCTATTTTGTTGGCCCTCAGAGACAGCATGCTCCCAAAACTCCTGAACCACTCCAGACTGAGAAGCCACCCGGTCCTTGTTTGCTTCACGGAGCAGTAGCTTATATAAAGGGACCCTGTGCCCCCTACCATTATCCCCCTTCTCACAATATCACCACAGGAGTCCCTAGAAGGAAAACTACCCATGAGAGAAAGGAGCACTCTAACTGAAAACTATGGACTTAACAGCAGGTTTGGGAGCCCCACCATATCAGACCCTTACCTACAGGGACCATTACATTCAGGGTCTCTCTAGAAACTCAAGCTCCACTCTGTATCCAGGGCACGAGCAGCAACATGGGCCCTCACCTTGGATCACTAAATTCCGTGTAATGAAATTTCATCTCTTTTCTAAACTCTCTATAAGTTGCTTTCCTAAATGCCCTTGCATGATTCCTCTAGCCAGCTCCTGCGGCCACAGATTTCCCTGACCAGAACTGGGGCATCTCGTAACCCTCCAAAAGCTCCCGTAGCAAGGGGAATGCAGGAGCCTGCCCCAAATCAGACATCAGACCTCTGATCTTTGCCCACAGAAAAAGCAACTGTAAAAGGCATCTATTCAATTAATGCGTGGATGTGGGAATCCCCAAAAGGCTGCTTCTTCCATAACAGTGCCAGAGCTAAACACCTATGTCTGGAGGCACTGCACTGAGTTTCACTCACTGTCTGGGATTTGCCCTCTAATACCCTTATCTTTGCTAGTGAATTCCTCCTTTCACAGGACTGTTCTTATGTGGTTCTACATTATATCACAGCTTTCCTCCCTTCTGGGAAGACCTCTGTGCCTTTGTCTATCCTGTGCCCAAGTTGTCCCAATTTCCAGGAAATCACTCCACTGAGGTTCTTCTCTGGTTAAAATTGTCCCTCTATTGGTGATGGAGGTTTGCCTTCCTGCCCATTTTGGCCCTGTTGGCATCTGTTGGATCCGTACCATAGCTGTCTGGCACGCTGTATCTATCTGTTGGGAATCTATTGGCAGAACTAACCACGGGCCTGAGGCATATGGGAAAGCTGGTCACCAATCTCCTAATGGCCAAGAGAAGGGAGGCCTGCACTGTCATCGGGGAGAAATGTTGTTTTTATGTCAACCAACCTTCTCAAATAGAGGAAGCCCTTAGTTCCCAAAACACACAAGCAGAAGATTGATGGAATAGGGGGCCGTACATTCTGAAGAATGTTTCCCCCTCACCTTCCTTTGATTTATTCTCCTGATTGTCTGAAAACTTTGACAGCATTCCCCATTCTGCCTTCCCGGATCTGCCGTTTCTCTTCTTTATTTGTCTTGCCATCCACCTTGGCGTTCGCTTTGTAACTCACTTATTTTTACATAAAATCCAAATCATGTCTCAAATGAATGTTCCTTGTCAATCTTCAGGGTCATTCCCACTTTTTGATTGAAAGGAAAAAATATTCTGATTTTCATGATTATCAAGATATGTATAATGGATATACTAATAATTCAGATTTCTCCAAGCTGCCTTTTCTGACCTGGGAATCAGTCTTACGATGAAGCTTGAAATGATCAATCAATTCTTAACAATGCTTTTCTGTGTATGTTAAGTGAAGTATAGAATCTGTTCCTATTACAGAACTTTGGTCCTGTCCCCCCACCAAGTAACAACCCCCGTGATTTGAAGCAATCACTTTACAAACTGTTCTTACAAGACTAGATTTGTAGGCTTATCATGGGGAAGCACTCGGGCCCTAAGACTGATTGTAATGTAATCTACCTCCCTCCTCCCTTCCCATTTATGATTTGTGTATAAAATCTCTACCTCCTCACTCTGAAAGCGATTCATTAAACTGCTACTTGATCTCCAAAGCCTGTTTCTGCTTTGTTTGGCACTAGCTATCTACAGGTTGGAGACCAAGACAGTAAAACTTGGTTAAAATTGGTAGAAGACATCTAGGTGATATGGAATAGGGAGGAGAAAAAGGAAGTTCATGGCAAATGGTCTCATTTTTTTCCATTAAATATGAGGTAAAGATCTCAGCTGAGAAGATGATGGGAAGGGGCGTCATGGAAGGTTTGAAGAGGGATGGGAAAGTTTGAAAGAATTTCTATGGAGAGTGAATTGATGAGATAGGCATAGTAGGATTGCCTAGAAGCCCTATTAAGGTTGTATAGCACAAACTTGTAGTGAACCCACTCAGAATGGTTGTACATAGTTCTATACAATTCTACAGAATTTCTACACTTTCATTCAGCAGCACGTGTGTAGGGGCAAAGATGAGAAATAGTTAAAATAATCTAAGAGGCTTGACAGCATAGTTAATGATACAGTGAGGGAGGAGGGAATCACGAGAAGATAGTGTAGAGTTTAATTGGTTCATCAGTGGGTGAAGATTGAGAGAACAGCTAGTACAGGAATGGTTTAGGACAGAACTGCAGGATCAAGTGACTGGAGAGCATGGTGTAGAGTAAGAGCCGGGCCTGGTATTAGAAGGCAGAAGGAGAGGTGGATAGCTAATAGATTGTAATCAAATAAGCACATTTCTAGCTTCATTCACACGAAGCTGTGTATTGATGGGTAATGGCAAGATCCTTCATCTTGAGATCGACTTTTCTTAGCATTGGCCCCTCTGCCATAAGTCTTGGAGTTAGACTAATGATTCTTACCGAAAACATGGAGTGGTTGAGACTTTTAAGAGTTGGTCAAAATACAACCCAAGACTCATTGCAGGCTAGAGACCAAATCTCCACTAGACCACAGAGTACAACCACAGGCTCTAGTTGGGTTTAAACATTTTTGTATTGGAATTTGGATTGTATTGGAATATGGCCATTTACCAAAAAAAAAAAAAAAAAAAAAAAAAGAGAGAGAGAGAGAGAGGAAAAAAGAGTATGACTATCTGTGTTTCTGAGAAAGGAGTAGGTGATGGGAAGTGAGTACTGTGTGAGGTTAGGGTATTAAAGGGAATATCTCTCTGTGTGTGTGTGTGTGTGTGTGAGGAAGAGGAAGGTACTTAACTTATTGAGGAAGAAAGAAGTGTCCTGGAGGTTTATAGACAAAAGCTACAAGGATTTTGATTGGGTTGTTGTTTGTCCTTCGTTCTCAAAGACAACCATAATATCAATCAGGTGATTCCATGACATGCAAGAGAACTGGATTTGAGGGAGAGAGGACTGTGCAAGGTCACCAGCCTCACTTTTTCCTTCTGAATCATCTGGGTCCAGTGGCCAGATATAGATCAGGACAATTGGAAATGATCCTGGATGCAGTGGAAGATCTTGATCTTTTTTATGCTAAGTGGTAGCTATGAATTGAAATGAACCTTAAAGGAGGAAGAATTGCTGAATGATGGTGGAAAGGGGGAGATGATGAAAGTGACAATGCCAAAGGAAGAGTATTCCAATTCTTCCAACTTGATCAGTAAGCGAAGACGTATGTCCAGTGCTAGAAAGTGTGGCCGGGGAGGCTATGTCATGAGGCTCAATAAAAGCCAGAAGATGGAAGGAGTTGGAAACATTTTATGATGAAAGCAAGTTTGTTGCCTAGGGCATGACCATCTCAGAGGGCACAGCGAAAAGGGAGAAAGCTTTGAGGTGGGACATTGGGGGGAGAGTGTGGAGTGAGTTGAGGTGAAATGGAATAAGGCATGGGCAGTGGGGGATGGGGACTGGAGTTTGAATCCAGTTGGAATGGGATTGGGATGGGAAGAATATGATGGGGTAGGGAGTTTGTTAATCACAAAAGGAAAATTTTAGAAAGATAATCATTGTCAGTAGTGTTATGACCTCGGGGCGAAGTCCTTTTAGAGCTCTGGACTGTTCAGATAAGGGAGTAAGAACATGGAGCAGAAGAAATGGTGACACTGTCCTTGCTCCAAGGTAGGAGACCAGGCTGGAAACTTGATGGAATGACAATCCCCACAGGAGGCTGGAGAGTAGGAGATGGGAGTGGCTGCTTTGGACATTTCCACAAGTAGCTACTATAATAGAGTCCAGACAAGACATACCTTCAGAAGATGTGATGTCTGCAAGTTTCTCATTAACTTTGTCAAGAAGTGCCATCTGCACTATCTGGAGTATGCTGATAAAGTGCTACAAAACAATAGTGGCGATATTTAGTAAGCAAAATCTGAAACTGGTATCAGTCGTGTAGAGTCAAAGAAACTCACAAGACAATTGAATGGGTGTGTTGATACCTCTGATATTTTAACAGTTTTGAAATAAAACACTTCCATTCCTTCTTTGAGTATTTTGACTATAACTATTGCTAAGTGCTTAGTAATGCCTGAAATAACAGCACAAATTGTCTCCCCCGACCAGATAGAGGCAATCATGAATTTAGTATGTATATTGATTCAGAATCAATGTAGTCAACTTGTAGATTTTGCTGTTGATCAGAGTTTCAAGGAGAGCCTCATTCATCTTTTGCAGTCAGATTGAAACAGAGAACAAAAGTATTTTGGAACAGCCCAAGAACACTCCCTTCCATGATATTTGCAGCATATCAGTCAGCTTTCCAATACAAAGAAAATTCCAAAGTGAATAATAAAGTGGAAAGTGACAGCTTTTTTTCACATCTGAGTTTGAATGAAAGCAGAACTGACAGAGCTGCTTCTTCAGTGAATATGACGTGGAGAAATTAGTTATGAAAATAATGAAACCATAGGTCACGAATTGATGTACTAGGTTTTTGCTCTGTATGAAGATGAAACCAGTACTTTTAAAGCACAACTAGCTACCATCTCCTTGATCTTGTCTCCTTGGGAGAGGATGAAGTGCTTTGGGGAAGATGATCCTGAATCCTTAAGAACTCTGGGCATGGGTTACTTCCAAACTATTTTTTATTTTACTTTTTTGTTTTCTTAATTTTTAATCTTTTTTTTTAACATTTTAAAATATATTTTGAGCTTTCAGTTTTCCCTCCCACCCATTTAGATGGTAAGAAATATAATATACATTATACATGTAATGTCATGCAAATTATATTTACATAGTAGCCATGATACCAAAAAAAGCAAGAAAAGGAAAGTAAAAGATGTTTCGATCTTCTTTCAGAGTTCATCAATTCTCTCTCTGGAGGTGGACTGCATTTCTTTTTATCATGGATCCTTTAGTTTTGGATCACTGTCTTAATCAAAATAGCTGTCTTTCACAATTGATCATTCTAATATCGCTGTTATTATATACACGGATTTCCTGGTTCCGTTCACTTCACTTTGCATCAGTTCACACATATCTTCCCAAGTTTTTCTGAAACTATCCTGCTTGTCATTTCTTATAGCACAATAGTATTCCATCACATTTCCAGCACAACTTGTTCAGCTATTCCCCAATTGATGGGCATCCCTTTGATTTCCAATTCTTTGGTAGCACAAAAAGAGCCGCTATAAATTAGCTCAGTGGATAAAGGCCTGGGCCTAGAACCAGAAAGACTTCTCTTTCTCACACTTACTAGTTGTATTACCCTGGGCAACCCTGTCAAATGAACTAGAGAAGAAAATGGCAAACCACTTCAGTAGCTTTGCCAAGAAAACTCCAAATGAGGTCATGAGTTGGAAATAACAACAAAACAATATACTTTTTTTTTTTTTTTGCATATCCCCTCCAAGAGTTGTTTTTTTCCTTCTCTGTCATGTTAGCAAATATGATAGGTGTGAGGTGGTATCTCAAGAGTTTTTCATTTGTAGTTCTCTAATTAATAGTGATTCAGAACATTTTTATATGATTATAAATAGTGTCAATTTCATCTTTTGAAAACTACCTGTTCATATCATTTCACCATTTATTAATTGGGGAATGGCTCCAATTTTTATAAATTTGGCTCAGTTCTCTATATAGAGAACTGAGATCTTTATCAGAGAAACTTACTGTAAAAATCCTCCCTTTCCCCATTTTCCTTCTAATTTTGGCTGCATTAGTTTGTACAAAAATTTTTTCAAATTCAAGTATTCGAAATTATTTATGCTTCTCTTATTCACAAATCTGACAGGAATATTTTAAAATTTTCTTTTAAAAATTTATTAATTCTATTTTCCTCCATTCCATGTAAAACATTTTTTTTACATATACATTCATTTTTTTTACATATTTTCACATGAATCACATTGGAGGAGAAAAAACAACAAAAGGGAAAAAACACAAGAAAAAAAGGTGAAAATGGTATATATTGTTCTACATTGAGTCTCCATAATTTTCTCTCCAGATGCAGATATTATTTTCCATTCCAAATTTATTGGGATTGCTTGGATACTGACAGGTAAATTTTTACATGTCCCTCTTATTTACTTGTGATATCATCCTTTGTCTAAATCATTTATCCATTTTGACCCTATCTTGGTATGGTGTGAGATGTTGGTGCCAAACTACTTTCTAGTTTCTCCAGCAATTTTTATTAGTGAGTTCTTGTTCCAAAAGCGAGGAACTTTGGGCTTATCAGTGGTAACTAACTGCTGTGTATTATGTATCTAATCTATCCCACTGATCCACTACTCTATTTCTTAGTTAGGACCCAATTGTTTTCATGATTGATACTTTGAAATCTGGTACCTCACCTTCTCTGCCAGGTGAATTTGATTATTTTTTTCCTAACGATGAAATGATTCTTTGGTAGTTTGTCACTGAATAGGTAAACTAATCTATGTTATATATTGACTCAACTTACCATGAGCAGTATTTCTCCAATTGTTTAGATCTGTTTTTATTTCTATATTTTGTAATTGTGTTCACATAATCCCTGAATTTGTCTTGGCAGGTAGACTCCCAAGTATCTTATATTGTCTGTAGTTATTCCATTTTGCTTTATTTTATTTTTATTTTCCAACTGGGGAAACCATATGTAACCGGACATGTAGAAACGTTTTTTTAAAGATATTTCCTCATCAATCATGTCGAGAGAGAAAAGTCAGGGGGGAAAAGTGAACATAGCATGCGTTGACTTACATTGTCTTCATAATTCTCTCTGTAACTGGACGATCTTTTTCATCCAGAGTTTCTTGGGGTTACCTTGGATCATTGAACTGTTGAGAAGCAAGTCTGTCATAGTTAATCATCATACAATTTTGCTGTTTCCCCAGTTCTGCTTGTTTCCCTCAGCATTAATTTATGTAAATCTTTCCAGATCTTTCTAAAACTAGCCTGTTCATCATTCTTTTGATCTGGTTTTTCATAGCATAGTATTCCATTACTTTCATATATCAGGGAGTTATTTTAAATGGAATTCCTTTTTATGTTCCTGCTAAGTTTTGATGGTGATACAGAGAAATGCTGATGATTTATGGGTTTATTTTTATATCTTACAACTTTGCTAAAGTGGTTGTGACCAATTTTTTAATTGTAATATGTTTGATTACATAAAAATCTTACATATTATCTACAAAGAACGATAGTTTTGTTTCCTCATTGTCCAATCTTATTTCTTCAGTCAAGAGTCTTATTGCTATACTTTGCATTTCTAATACAACATTGAATAGTAGTGATGACGTATATCCTTGGTTCCCCTCAGATCTTATCAGGAAGGTTCCAGTTTGTCTTCATTATAAATAGGGCTTGCTCTTCATTTTAGATAATTCATTCTTACGTTTTCTAGTGTTTTAATAAGAATGGGTATTTTTTTGGTCAAAGCTTTTTCTGCATCTTTTCAGATGACAGAATTTTTGTTTTTGTTGATAAGTCAATTATATATATATATACATACATCATACATCTTTGCTAATATTGAACCAGTCCTGCATTCCTAGTATAAATCCCACCTGCTCATTGAGTGTGATCTTTGAGATATATTGCTGTAATCTCCTTGCTAGTCTTTTACTTAAAATATTTGCAGCAACATTCAGTAGGGAAACTGGTCTATCGTTTTGATTTTGCTCTCCCTGGTTTAGGTTTCAAAACCATATTTGTGTCATAGAAGAAATTTAGTAGGATTCATTCTTCACCTACTTCTTTTTTATTTTATTTTTATTAAAGCTCTTTATTTTCAAAACACATGGCCTACTTTTCAAATAGTTTATACAGTATTGGCATTGGGAGCGGGTCTAAATATTTGATAGAACTCACTTCTAAATCTATCTGCTCAATTGTTACCTCTTCCAAGAGGCCTTCCCTGATTTCCTCCCTCCATCTCCCACTTGGTAAAGTTTGCTTATTTGTAACTGTGCTGTATCCTCCCAGTAGAATACAATTTCCTTTGGGGCAGGGATTGTGTCACTTTTCAATTCATATCTTCAGCACTTGGCATATAGTAGGCACTTAATGCTTGTAGACCGAAAGGTCATTTCCCACTCCTTTAGGGATCGGGGGTTCCTGAACTCTGTCCTGAGGCCAGCAGGCAAAACAGAATCTTTCCTGACAATATATTTGACTCTGAAGGGCCCAAGGAAACAGGCCATCTATAGATTCTGATCTCATAGGAGTTGACCCGGGTACCGTCCAACATGGTCTTCCATGACCTCTGAGTGGATAGGCCTGTGGAGGCAGATACAAGTCTGTGCGCCACAGAAATGCTCAGACCACTGTGCAGCGAGCAGGCTATTAACTGATATCCCTCATATAACCAGGTGGCACTGTGCTGCCCGAGGGGGATGGAATGGGCAAGCATAGACAGCATCAGTTTCAGGTGCCTGACGTGGACCATACGTGGCTATCGTATGTAGCATTAGTCTAGCTCTGTTTGCGATCTGTATTTTTGGTTTTCTGTATGCACCTGCTTGATGAGTCTCAAATAAACTATGTGTCATTTACATGAAAAAGGCCAGAAAGAGGTAGAAGAGTCATTCTGCTCACCCAATAGCTTCTGAATCTTAGTGTGAACTGCAGGGAGAAACAGGGGGACTGAGCTCTTTGGATTTATGGCAGAAGTGTTTAGTGTGGAGGCTACCAGTCTCCAGCATTCAAGCAGTGAAGATCCCGGCCAGTGGTTGGCCTTGTTTGAAGCCATATAAAGACTTACCGTGGCTTCCTGAAGCCAATCTCCATTTTTGCTTATCTGACCCGGGGTCCTCTCACTGACAAAGAACTTGGGTCTGGGGGCCCAGGGCTCTTTCCTGGCTTATCAGATGAGGTAGTGCTTGCCAAGTCCAAATTCTACGTTTATTTCCCCTCAGAGGGACATTTCCTGAAGGTGAAACTGTTCCTACTCCCTTCCCAGGGGCCCCGCTGGCTCCCGGAAGGCTCTCTGGGTATCTGCTTACTTTGTGTATGAAGCAGCCCCAGGCATCAACTAGGAATTCTGTTTATTAAAGGTCATTCTAAATTAACTACAAAGAATTGCATATATCTTTAATTCGACATCTAAAAAGAAGTCATGAGGCCGGAAGACATGGATGTGGGGTTGCTGCGGAGCTCTTGCAACCACCCCGGAGTCACACCACTCTGCTAGACCAAGTAGCACAGGCTGAGAGAGGGCAATGGGCTCTGGGAACCAGGGCAGAGAGTGGGCGAGGGGGGGCTGTTGGCACGCCTAAAGCAAAAGCCAAAGGCATGAAGGAAACGATTCGGGGAGAAGGGGGGAAAGGAGAAGAGAGCCCTGGATGCGTTAGGGGTCCAGCCTGGCCAGACCAGGGTCTATGTGTATATGGTGTGGGAGGGAGGGGATAGGACTGACTGAAGGAAGCATCCCCTCCCACAGGGGTCTCACTATCCCACCACCTGTTACATTCAGTTTCCCAGAGAGCTGGAATGATGTGGAAAAAGTGCAAGAAAGGATTCCTGGAAGGAGTAAGGCACTGGGGGAAGGGGCCCCTGAGAGCTCTGTGAATGCTCGGGGGGGAGCAGGAGCCAGGTCGGCCTCCATTCCCATCCTCTCACCCCTCAGTCAGGTGGCTTTTTCCAGGAGTCATTCAATCCAGGGAAGGGCTGAACAGATTGCCCCCTTGGGCAATTCAGCAGGCCGGGTCTGCCGTGAGGTAAGGAAGGAGGTAGAGGCAGCACAACAGCTCACTGGGGGCCTACTGTCCGTTGGGGGATGCAGCCTTCAAGCTCCAGTGCCTCTGGCCAGCCCTCGTACTTGTTGGTGTTCTTGCTGTTCTTCATGTGCTGTGGGGTAGCCATGAGGAAAGGAAATGATGGAGAAGGAAGGGGCAGGAGGCCCTGCTGCCAGGGGGCCACTCGGCAGGCGAGTGCACGTGGCGGGGTTCTCTCCCAAGGCAACCCAACTTGGACTGTCATTGCTACTTAGCAGAGGGAACTTACCTTGACTTCCTCTGAACCCATTTCCTCCTCTAGAAAGTGGCCTTCACTTTGGCCTACTTTCTAGGGGAGCTCAGGAGTAGGGGAAGAGAAAAAGGAGGGGGAATCCATTCCCTTGGCCCCCCGGCCTAAAGGATAAACAAAGTGGAAGATAGCATTATCCCCCTTTCCCCGCCTAGGGTTATTCTGGGGGAGGACCCTACAGACCTGCTCAAAGGGGCTCTTGTCCTGAACTCCTTTGGCACCAACAAACACCCAGCTGTCTCGGAAGGCCAGTTCCTTAGCGTTTGTGCTGCCTAGCTCACTGAAGATTTTCCTGGTTTCATCGTTCATCCTGCAGCAGACAGAGAAAGAAATCTGGGGAGGGGGTGGGGTGGAGATGGAGAACCAGGCTGCAAGGAGGGAAGAGGGGATGGAGAGGCGGAATCAAGAGTGTGGATCAGAGGCTTCTTACTTGGTGGCTGGGTCATCATAGGAAGCCACAAATACCAGCGTCCCCTCATGGAGTGGCCGGATGAACTTCAGCAAATCATTGACATCTAGGGAGAGAGGAGAGCGGATCCCCGTGAGGTAACGTCTGAGCTCTAGCTCAGAGACTCTGGAGGCCATCCAGAGGAGCCCCCTACTCTCCAGTAGGGATAGTGAAGGGAGTGCTGTTTGGAGAGTTGGTGGAATGAAGTCAAGAGCAGAGCAGGTGACAAATGGGCCCCCGGCCACTTCTCGGTGCTCCTACTCTCTGGAAGCTCCCTTAGGGGAACCTTTTCACCAGAGGGACATGACTGCTGGCTCCCCTCTGCTCTCCCGTCCCACTGTTCTGCATGTGCACCAGGATAGTATCTGCTCTCCCGTCCCACTATTCTGCACATGCACCAAGATAGTAGCTGCTCTCCCATCCCACTGTTCTGCACGTGCACCAGGATAGTAGAGACACGAGCCCCATATACACACAAGGCAATCAGCGCAGCACTTCCATGGTAGCAGAGAACCAGAAACGATGAGACCACTCATCACCTGGGCGATGGCTGACCACACTGTGGTACCTGAATGCGATGGCTCATTCAGCAGCGAGACGACTGTTCTGAGACTTGTCTGAGCTCAGAGAGCAAAGTGTGCACGGCCAAAAGAATGCCCCATTACCAGAGGAATGGATCAAAGATCTCAGAAACCCGAGCTCTAAGCAACTGAAAAACCCACTGATGTTTCCGGAGGATATGCAGTGACACTCGTGCCCCTTTTTCTTTGCAGATGGGGGCAATTCCTGCAGAATACTGTCTACACTGGCAGATGACCGTCACTGAGTGTCTTTGATTAACTGCTTTTCTGTGTCACAAAACAAGGGAGGATTTAATCGCAGAAAGGGGGAGAGGGGACTTTTCTAGAAACGACTGTGACAAAAACAAACAAAATGTACCTGCAACAATGTACCTTTTTTTTTTGGGGGGGGGGGGGGGGGGGAGCAGGCAATTGCGGTTAAGTGACTTGCCCAGGATCACACAGTTAGTGTTAAGTATCTGAGGCCACATTTGAACTCAGGTCCTCCTGACCTCAGGGCCGATGCTCTCAGAATGTCCTTTCAAGAAGTGGCTGTCATTATGCCAGAGGGATCCAAAAGGAAAGAGAGAGCCAGAGTGGGGTGATCTTCCCTTCAACCCACCTGGAGCTCCTAAGGGAAGGACAGGCAGAGCTATGGAAGTGAGGGCTGGGAAGAACCCAGGGCTGGCCTCACTTGCTCGGGTCTCACTCACCTCCAGCCCACATGTCAAAGGATCTGGCCTCAAGGAGCTCCCCATTCACTCCTGCAATGGGAAGGTGGCAGGGTTAGGGCCGAGGACACCCCTGAGGGTGGCCACACACATGCACACATCCTTACCTCCCCCAAGGGGAAGCAGTCTGGGGCCAAAGAGCTTGCAAAGGGTTGCCAGCTGCTCAGAAGACTCAGAGCTAGTAAACCTTCAGAAAATGGGCCCCAGATTTTAGGCCCGTCCCCAGAGGGCTCAGCAGCAAACATTTGGGAGAATGTTTACTGTGGATACTGGAGGAGAATGGGAAGGAAGCCCCCGGATTGACAAAAACAGTGGGCAGAGCTGTCTTGGAAAACCACATCCAATGCAGCTAAGGAAGAGCTGGGGGTATGCAACTGAAGCTGGCATGGGCCACATTTGGCCCCCATGGGGGAACAGCCCCTGAAGAAGATCCTAAAACCTTTCCCCTGCCCCGGCCTAGACAATTTAGATAATCTCTTTTCTTCCGAGGCAGGTTCTTTTCTTTCCTGAAGGCTGAACTCCAAAGTCACCGCCTCCACGAAGCCATCTCTGAGGGATGGCCTTGGCACTCGAGAGCTTTCCTACTCTTGGAGTCGACCGGCTCACAGATCCCATTCTGTCTTACAGCCAAGGGCATTTACATCCAAGGCCACTCCCAGCCTGGGAGGAAGCTGGGAGAAACCTCCCCGTCTCAACACGGACAAGCTTTGAGACCTAACCCCAGCTGGCACTTCAATCCAACCCGATTCCTCTACTTTGTGTGGACTGGGGGGCCAGTCTCTGCCCTCTCCTAATGGCACTTGGTCTAAGAGAGAATGAATAAAATCAGGATTTTCCTTGTTTTTTGCACCTGCCTGACTAGGAGTTTCTTGAGGGCAGGACAGTGCTTTTGCCTTTCTTGGTATCCCTAGCTTAGCTGGCATACAGTAGGGGCTTAATCAATGCTGAGTGTCTGAACTATGTCAGTGGCAGGGAAGAGAAATGAGACCCTGATTTCTTCATGGGATTCAAGAACCACCAGCAGGCTAAGAGCTAGTTGGAAAGATAAGGAGGCGGCAAGGTCACCTCCCAGGGTCCTGCCAGATTCAGAACCTTGGGCGGTTGGGAGGGGCTGTTCAGAAGCTCTCCCCCAGCCAACTCGGTCCCAGTTCTCACCACTGGAAGGATTTGTCAAAACCAGCCCTGACCCTCGGTCCAGGCTTTTGGCTGACGCCACATCAGGGCCCATTTGCTGGTTTACTCTGTGATCAGCAGGCTTTGAAGAGCCCCATCCTCATTTCTTAGGAATCAAGGAGAGGGCTGTCCCAGGCCAGCAAGGAAAAAGAGGCACAAGGACAAGGCGAGCCATGAGAGGGGAGCTTTGAGATGAAGATGGAGAGGAAAAGGAGAAGTCCCAGAGAGAAGCTTGGGAGCCACAGTCCCCAAAGGGGAAGGATTAGCACAGCAAAGACCTGGAAGTCACGTGGACTATAGAAATCCCAAAGGTGGAATCTAATTTGTTCTGGATTTTAACCAGAGCCTGTCGAACAGCCAATGTCTTATTGGGCCAGAGCACCGGAAGGGTAACTGAGGGCCCGGCAGAGAAGAAGCCAGAGAAGTCGGATACCAACATCATCAGAACCGTCCTGGAAGAGTGCGAGAGCTGGAGAGGTCTGCGAGGGTCGGAGGCGACAGCCCAAGTGAGCCGCAGGAAGTCGCGTTTGGGGGAAGCGAGGGCATGCCATCGACACAGGAGAATAAGGAGAGCGAACTATTTGGGGGCTGTCCCCCTTCCACGGAGGATTGGCGGGGAGAGACACAACTCCTTCCTCATTCTCTTTCTAGGTCCATGTACAGGATCTGTTCCCAGAGCCCGCCAAGTCCAGAATGGGGTGGGCTCCGGACTCACCATTCACCAGGGCAATGTTCAGCCCACGTCCGACATTGTCCTTTACACTGCTCATTAGCCTGGGAAACAGAAGGGTCACACCTGTGATGGGAGAATAGGGGGGAGAGAAAACCTATTCCTCTTTCCGCCCCTTGGCTCTTCCCACGATGGGCACCATTGTCCCGTCCATCACTCCATCCCCTCCTTCCCACCATCCCGGTGACTTGAACCTCAATTTTCTCACATCTTATCCTCGAGGCAGATCTTGGGTCCAATGACATTGGCAGCCCCGCTGACCACACGGAAGGCCAAGTGCTGTTCGGGACATGGCTGGGGCAGGCCACACTTATACTTCCTGGCCCGGGGCTCTGGGCAGAGACAGTGGGGCAGTATGGTCAACTTACAGGGCTCGGGGGCAAGGAACAGAACTGTCTACTCAGCTGCCCCGGCCTCAGAGACCTCAAAAGGGCCAGGATCCGTGGCAGGATGCTTGCAGCACCAGGAGCAGGAAAGCAGAGGGGTCGGGGAAGAGAGAGTGCCAGCGAAAAAAAGACCCCAAACACAGGAAGGACCCGGAGTGGGGAGGCAGCAGGCAGGCCGGGAGACTAGGGGGACGAGAAAGAAAGGTAGAAAAGGGAATGGTGGGGAAGGGGAAGGGGCCGAGCCCAGGCAGGGCACTGAAAGGGTGCCAAGTGGTCCCTGCCCGAAGCCCTCTGCCCCTTGGAAGCTGGCCTGCTCCTTCTGCTGAGGTGAGCAGAGCTGGATGAAGGAGCCTCCCCCACCCCTGCCCTCTGCCCCCACCCCTGGCTGGGTTTGTTGGAGGAGATCGAAGCTCTCTCTGTGCCCCATCAAACTCACGCAGACACACTCACTCTCACGCCTGGCAGGGCGGCTGGCCTCGGGGCTGGGCTGGACTGACCACAGGGAGAAGGCCCTTTCTGCTACTGACAGGAGAAGAGAAACAGGGAGGGGGGGGGAGGAGGGACAGCAACAGAGAGGACAGGATGGGACAGTCTGTGAAACGCTTGGGAGAGCGCCCAAGGCAAGTAACGAGTGGCAGCAGAGAAGCGGGTGATAGAGCGGTGGGGGCCACAGGGCACAAGCGGAAAAGGGTGGGCCACAAGGAGGCCACCACGGTGCACAACCAGCCCAGGGCAGAGACGGAAGGCGGAAGAATGGCCGTGGGCTCCCAGGACACCTTTCAGGTTTGCCCTCGATGCCTCTGGGCCCCTTCCCCCCCAAGAGAAATCAAAGGGCCCGATGCCCCACTAGGGATGCAAGAGAAAAAGAGAATCATGGGATCTCAGGCCAGCACCCTCAAAAGACCAATCGGGAGCACCCCAGGGGCTCTTTCCAGTGTAGCCTCTGCCCTCCTTGTGCTGAGAAGCGAGAGCAGTTCCCTCCCTCCCTTTCTAGCCTTCCACTCGGCAAGTGTGCCCTCCTCCCAGCTCCCCGGGGCCCCCTGAGAGAAGACTGGGCCAGGAAGCTGAGCTGCCACCACCATGCACAAGAGAAAGGCCGTGGGGAAGGGGGCAAAGACCTACCTGTGGTCACTGCGTTCTCGGGCCCTGTGGAAGGGGGAAGAGAGGGGAGCAGCGTTACCTCAACCAGGAGACGAGGAGCCAGGATGGCTCCCGCCCCAGATTCTGGAGCGCCCCCTTGTGGAGGTATCCACACTAGTTTTACTCAGGTCTTTGTACCTTATTGCTCTTACTTGAGGGACATTCGGAATGACTTACTTAATCACTTTTCTAGGCCCTGGGATTTCAGTGATGTAAGGAAATTTCTCCCAAATATCCTTTACCAAGACCAGTCAACACTTTCTCTTCAACTCAGTCTTAGGGAGTTGCTTCAAGAGGTAGATGTTACACATTAGAACCCAGCTAAGGAGCTGGGTGGCTCCCAGGGGAAAGGGAGGGGGCCAAGAGTGAGCCAGCATGCACTGTGGGGAAGAGGTGCACTCACTACTGAAGAGCTGCTGTAGCCGAGAGAAGCTGCTCCCATGGGTCCCCAGGAGGATGCTGCCCATGATCCAGGTGAGGCCGGCAGTAAGGATCAGCACCACAATGCGCAGGGGGCCTGAGGAGATCCAGAGAGAGCTGCTCAGGGGCAGGAGGGAGGCCCCTAGGGCCAGAGAGGTAACAATCTGCAGTGAGCTCCCAAGTCTTCTAGGCCCAAACTCCTTAAACTAAAGGTCACAACCCACTATGGGCTCACATGGCTGAACAGGGCGTCCTGGAAAATCTGACCACAATCAAAGGCTTCTGAATGCAAAGCTCCAAAATTAATTTACAATCAAATGCGTAATAACCCTGAGGCCCTTCTGCCAGCACTTGCCCTCAGTACATTCGGAACACACACTTAACTTACCAGAAACAACTCGGCTCGGATTCAAGAACAAGGCCTCGTAAACATTTCCTGGATGAAAAGGGGTCTCCAGTGGAACAAATTTCTAGGCCAACCTAGTCCTGAACAGAAATCCTCCTCCACCACTGCTCATCCAGTTTCAACTTGAAGACTTACGGATGTACAGAGATCATCATCTCTCCACTGCCCCCCCCCCCGCCCCCAGGCAAATCCTTTCATTTTCAGATCCTGGCACCCAATTTCCCTTTATATTTAACCAAAATCTGCTTCTCTATCTCCACTCCCCTGGGAGCCCAGTAGAACAAGGTTAATCTCCCTGCCACTGCAGACCCTAGAAAACACAGAGCCTATCTTCCTTCCTTTTCTTCGGATCAAACATCTCTTCACTTCGCCAATGTATCTGGGCTCATCCCTTTGACATCCTAGCTGCCTCCCTTGAAGCAGCTCTAAGTTGGCTCACATATTTTTGGAAGTAACATGCCCAGAAGCAAATACAGCACTCCAGATGTGGTCAGAGCAGCGCGCATTTTTAAGGGCTCCCCTCTAGAGGGACCCTGGCCATATGGCACAGAGCCTAAGATCCTTCTGCTTCGGGGGGCTGCCACTTCCCCCACTGACCTACGAGACTGAGCCACCCAGGCCTGTCTTTAGCCACGGCAACATCTCTTTCATCATGCCTTCCACACTCTGAGATGGATTTTGGTGAACCTGAATGCAGGACTTGGGAATTTCCCTTGGGAGACTTCATCTTATTCAAGCAGAAGCAAACACACATACACAGTGCCAACGATGCAAATGGAAAGAAAACTAGAGAAACCCAAGAGTGCAGCAGAAGTCCGATGATCAAGATTGGCCCCAAGGAGAAAGGAGAAACACTTCCCTCTCCCCTTCCTGCACAGGTGAATGGGGTGGGGGGCAGGGAATTACGGATGGGGAGTGCTGCTCCTACTCATCCAACTCAGCTAAATTGCTTCTTCCCCTTCTCTTTGTTCTTGTTACAAGGGATAGCTTTCTTTGAAAGGGACAGAGGTACATTTGGAAGCAAAAATGATGTAACAGTAAAAATCACACCCCAAATCTCCTCTTTTTCAACTAGCAAGCACACAGACTGCCAAGATCTCTTTTGTGTTCCCAATTGAGGCACCCGCTGCATTTTAAATGTCACCTGATAGCCATTCATTTCACAAGCATTTACTATAAATTTTCTAGAGGAACGTGCCAGTTCTGAATCTGTAATCCATCCAGCTGGACACTGGACTATCAATCATCAGTCTTCCTCTAGGCCATGCTACAGTTTATGTTTGTGCTACAAAAAAAGGTGATGCGGTTAGTCTGGCTCATGTTAGCTTCTAGGAACAATTGGCCCGGGGCTGCCAAAATCCAATATTGATTTTGTATTTCACATTTGATTCCACTCTGTAATTGACTTTATTCTGTATAAGGACCTACGCCCTTTGACTCCGATCGAGGAAGTTCTCGAGTTCCAAAGTTCCACTTTCCTATCAATCACTTTCAATTAGAGGAAAATTCTGAGTATTCAGTTCAAATTCAATTCAATATACAAATTCTTGTATTTACAAGTCGGTCACATTTAACTGAAGAAGAGATTCCAAGTTCAGTGCTTCCAGCAAACACGAACTGTTACCTCAACACTATCTGCAACTCACTTTAGCTCCAGGAGATCCATCATCTTCTATACCAAGAACTATCCTGGTTCAATTTCAGGACATCTATCGGAAGGAGGAGCTGTTATCAGCCCACGTTCCCCACTCGCCACCAATATTATCGTCTCTGCCCCTAGGATTTCTTTAACCCAACGTTACCGTTTTCCCCACCTGGCAAGTTGTTCTTTGTTCTATGCAAGGGGGCTGCCTCTCCTTGAGGTCACCGAACTCACAGAGGAAGTCACTGGTGCTTTTTCTTAATAAATGTGTGCTTTACTAATAGACTCATTGTGTTCAGTGCTTGGAACTCTCTGGATATGACTTGGCCTCTATGTGACTTCTCTGCATCTCACTCCCCAAAACTGGTGCTATAATACTTCCTAGGTTCACAGGACTACAAGCATCCTTCCTGATACCTTTCACTTGTGGGATTTGAAGTGGATTTAATTTTCAACTTTCAATTGAGTAAATGAAGTAAAAAAGAGCGAAATAAGGCTAACATCATTCCATCAAGCCAAACTCTGCTTCTTAAGTTCCTCCCCAGTGCTCTGGATCTACCCTCTGGGGTTCAGTGGACCAAGTCCCAAATCCATGGCTTTCAAACACCTGACCATAGCTAACAACATCCCACTGAAGTTTTTTCTTCCGGGTCAACCTATCACTACCTTCTTTTCCTTTTTAACACGAGGGGCTTTTATTAAGAGCTGACCTCCAAGGATTCTTCCACTTCAAAACATAGGACTTTCGGAACTGTAAGGTAGACTTCTGGGACCTATTCTTTAACTTCAGGGCTTCAGGGATGCACCTTCCAGGGCTCAGGAAGAAAGGAGAGATCACAAAAGACACTTTACCCAGAATGGTTTGAATGAGAAAATGTGAATAATGGAACAGAACAACCCTGGGGGATGTTCATTTTTAATTTGCTCACATGTTGATGCTTAACAAGCTCAAACCAGCTGGTGGGACAGATTGCAACGTTAAGACAAGCTCTGGACGGATTGCCTCCTCCCCTCTACTGGTCTAGTTAGAAGACATTACTATTGATTTGGGGAAGCAATTCGTTTTGACCCAGGGGAAATGCATGTCCTAGCGACCTTAAAAATGCTGATTAAGCCCCTTTTTGTCCATTCAATCCTCTGGGCCCCAGATGCACTCCTGTGACCAGCACTTCTCACTGATAAAGTCCTAAAGCACAAGGATGACCACATGGGACTCGTGCTCCTCATGGCCCCTCCACCGTGACGTTCTCTCTCGTCCCTCTGCCGTCCGGTGCATTCCCTTTTCACCACCACCTCTTCGAATCCCTGGCCTTCACCAAGGCTCAACTAGAGTGGCTGGGGGCACTACAAGGGAGAAGAGTGGGCTGGAGTCAGCAAGACCTGAATTCAATCCAGCCTCACTTACCAGCCAAGTGACCCAGGGCAACCTCCTTTATAGGTCTGCCTTGGCCGGAAGGATCCGATAAGATGGTATTTGTAAAACATTCAGCACAGTGCCCGGCACCCAGTAGGCGCCTATTAATTATTATTTGCTGAATAATGCTTGCTCCCTCCCTCTTCTGAATACCACTCCTATACAATACTATCATATCAGGATTTTCCTAGTGACTCATGCTTGGCACCCTTCTCTAAACTGCTTTGTATGTCCTTCTTATGTTGTTCCCTGTTTACATGTTTTTCTCCAATGAGGCTGAGGGGCGAAGAGTAAATGTTTCATAAATGCTTGCAGAATGTACGAATGAAAGAGCTTGAAACGAGTCTTAACTATGGCAGCTGAGGTCGAATAAATGTGTAGACTTCTTTAATAAAAGGTGCATTTTGTAACAGATGGTTTCTCGCCTAGCATTTGTCCCAGTCTTCCCTCCCAAATTCCAAAACTTCAGCCTTTGCTTGCTTGGACCCGTTCCTTGGGGAGCTGTTTCCTTAGCGTAACTCCCAAGGGCCACCCCAGTCGGGGGTCATTGATGCTAATTTGATGGGGGTGCTGGGGCCCCTCTGAAAACTCAATAACCTCAGGACTTTCCTCAGCTTAACCCTAAACCTCTTCAGACTATTAAGAGGAGGCCACAGCAGGAGAGAATCAAGAAAATGTCAAAGCAAAGGGGATCTCGACTTGGACTTCTGCTATTCTGCAGGGAAGACGAGCATGTATGGGAGGTAGATGTAGCAGAAGGACAGGTTCTGGACTCAGGGGTCCAGGGTGAAAAGCCTGCTCAAGAACCTCGGGTCACTTGTACAGAACATATGGACACCTGCCTGCCCGTCCTGGGGACTCTGGGCTTCAGTTCCCTTCATTTGTAAGGGAAATGATCACCTCCCAGACCCTTTCCAACTCTAAATCTGCGGACAGTCAGGGAACCAATTTCTCAATGCAGAGAGCATCTCTGCCAGGGAGTCCATGAAATGAGCCTACATCAAGCCAGAGGCCTTTCAAGTTTGCAAAAGCACTTTTCTAATGAAGGCAAGATGAGCTCTCTTCACCTCTGACCCCCAAGCTCATCTGTCAATTTGATCTACACTATGAGACTTGGGCAAACATGCTTGTCTGTCTTCCCCTCTCTCCCTCCTCTTCTCCCCTTCCCCATCCTCCCTCTCTCTACCTCTTCCTTCCCTCATGTCCCATCCCTACTCCTCTTCCTTCCCCTCTCTCCTTTCCCATCCTCCTCTTTCCAGCTCTTCCTTCCTTTTCTCCCCTTTGCCCTCCCCCTCCCCTTCCACAACCCCCTCTCTTTCCATCTCTTCCTTCCCACCCTATCTTTTTCCCTCTCTCCTTTTCTCCCTCCCTCATCTCCATTCTTCTTTCTTCCTAACTTCCCCCCTTTCCTTCCCACCCTTTCCCCTTCCTCTTCCCCCTCTGTTTTTCCTCCTCTCTACCTCTTTCTTCCCTCCCTTTCTCCCTCCTCCTCTCTTCCTTTCCATTTCTCCTCCCCCATCCTCTTCCCTTTCTCCCTTTATCTCCTCCTCTCCTTCCCACCCGTTCCCCCTTCTCTTCTGCCACTTTCCCTCTTTTTCTCCTCTTCCTTCTCTTTCTTCCCTCTTCCTTTGTCCCCTATTCCCACTCCTCTTCCCTATCCCCCAATCATTTTTTCTCCCTCCCTCCTCTCCTCTTCCCCATCCCCCTCTCTCTTTCCATCTCTTCCTTTTCTTCCTCCTCTCTCTAGCCCTCTCCCTTCCCACCCCCATCTTCTTCCCTCTCTCTCCATCCCTTCCTTTCCTCCTTCTCTCACCCCCACTCCTCTTCCTTCCCAACTTCCCCCTCCCCCATCCTCTTCCCTCTCACTTTTTCTCCTTCTCTCCACCTTGCTTCCCTCCCTTTCTCCCTCCCCCTTCCCCATCCCTCTCTCCACCTCTTCCTTCCCACTTTCCCTCTCCATCTTCTTCCCCTTCTCTCCATCTCTTCTTTTTCTTCCTCCCCCTTTCCCATTCCTATCCTTTTCTCCCTCTCTCATCCCCAATCTTCTTCCCACCTTCCCCCCTCCTTTTCTCCTCTCCCCTTCCTCTCTCCACCTCTTCCTTCCCTCCTTTTCTCCCTCCCCTTTCCCCCTCTCTCCCTCCCCCTATCTTCCTTCCCACCTTTTCCCCTCTTCCCTTTCTCTCCCCCTCATCCCCACTTCTCTTCCGTCTCACCTTTCCCCTCCCCCAGCCTCTTCCCTCTCTCCCTTTTTCTTTTCTGCCCCTCCCCCTTCCCACCCTTTCTCCTTCCTCTTCCCCTCTCCCTCTTTTCTCCTCCTGGCCAATTCTCCCTTCCCTTCCTCTTGCCCTTCTCTAGCTCTTCCTTCCCTCCTTTCCCCCAGCCTTCGTTTGCGGGGGACCTCCTGCTTTATAGCTCAGGAAGGCTCCGGCTAGGTCACTTAGAGCTGGGTTATTCTGCCAAGCGTTTCCACAACGATGACGGCTGGCATTTTGGGGGGGCCGTTTCCACCCTGGCCAGGCTGGCCTCCTTTGCCAACACTGGGTACCGGGACGGGGCTGAGATGCCAGCTCTGCGTGGGAAGTTGGGGCCCGCACCTTGGGGGGGGAGGGGGCTGTGAGAGACGCTGCTGTTTCTTTGAAAAGCCTTCCCTTCGCTGCAAACGTCCTGGATGGCAGAGAAAGCGGAGGCATTCCCAAGTCCCCCGTCCCCGCTCCGTTTCCTCGGCAATACAGCGCTTCTCCTCGCACTGGATTCCTCGGGCCGGCGGCTCCTCTAGTTCGGGTCAAACCGGCCCACCGGCGGATGCGCCCTGGTTCCCCCCCCCCCCTCCCGCTTCTGTCCCCCTGGGGGGGCTAGCGCGGCAGCCCTTCCCAGCCCTCAGGCGATTCCCGGGCTCCGAGCCCTCCGGGCCTACCAAAGCCACCCCCTCCCGGCCCAGCTGACGGCGAGTCCGGCCGCGCAAGGTGCCTCCGAGGCGGCCCTGGAAGCCTGGGACGCCCCCCAGCAGCCGCCAGCACCGGACAGCGCTCCCGGCGCGACAACAGACCTTCTCCGGCCCCCCCACGCCGGGAGGGCCCTTCTCCCTCCCCGAGGAGGCCTCTCCAGATTTCGAGCCCCCTTCAAGGCGCTGCCCCGGTGACCCCGACCCCGACCCCCGCTCTCCCAGCTTCCCGGGAGCCGGCCCCCTCCTACCTGCCACCCTCATGGCTCCGTGGGTCTGTAAGTGCGCCTGCGTCAGTGTGCGCGCATGCAGGGCGGGGCACAGCGGCGCCCGGAATCTGGGAGGAGAGCGGGGGAGGGGGAAGGGGCGGGCCCAGAGGTGGAAAGTAGCCCGTAGGGGACGAGGTGTGGAGAGCGCCACAGGACGAGGCTGGCTCCCGTTCTATACGCACGCGCGCACGCCCGCCCAGCTGAAGTGGCGTGCGCAGGCTCCGTGGCCCCCCGCCGGTCACCGGGGCGTCCTCCCCGCCCCGCCCCCGCCCCGCCCCCGCCCCGCCCCACTCGACGCCTTCTGTTCGCCAGCCCCGGAATCCCGCGCTTCGGCTGGATCTCGGAGGAGCACCGCGGGCCGCCGCTTGGGGCAACCTGCCCACAGCCCGAGAAAATCCTCTTCCAAACCCAGCCCCGGGGTCGGACTCCCTCCTCCCTCCCCTTCCCCTTTGTTAGCTGCGAGGGCGCCGCTTTCGTGTTGCGCCAGGCACGGGGCTCAATACTTTCTGTGTTGTTTTTTTTAATTTTGAAATTGACTTAATATTTTCTACTTATGAAGTTCTATTTTCCACGTTTGTTTTTAAAACTGAGTTCCAGATTCCCTCATATCCCCACCCCCACCCTTGTCCCCCATTAAGAAAGTACATGTGAAGTTTTGCAAGATATTCCCATAAAATCCATGTTATAAAAGCAAACCCCCCTCTCCCAGGGCTCCACTTGCAGACAGATCACTTGTCTCTTACACCCCGAGAGGCGGAGCCATTCGGATCCCCGTTTGGGGGATAAGTGAGCCGGTGCCCAGGGCCACGGCTACTAAGCTTCTGATGGCAGATGGGCAATGATTTGCATCAGGTCTTAGCTGAAGCTCTGCACATCGAAGAAGAGATGCCTTAAAGGAAAGCTCTACCTCAGGAAAAACCGGAAAGTAGTCAATAAAGCCCAACAGTTATAGTGGGATCTATATTCCAGCTATCTCCAACTAGAATTTACAAATAGAAGCTTCCCCGTTAACACCCGGGCTATAGCTGAGATCTCCACTTGATTTTATAGATTGTAGGTAGACAAGTGACCTGCTCACCTTAAAGCACAGGTGGTACTCAAGTTAAACCAGAAATTCTCTCATCACCACTTTTTTTCATCATCTTCATCATGGCACCAACATTGGTAGGATACTACCTGTTGGGCGTTGTGCTTAGCACTTTATAGCTGTTATCTCATTTGATGGTCACAACAGCCCTAAGAAGTGCGTGCTGTTTTATCCTCATTTTACAGATGAGGAAACTGAGGCAAACAGGTGCAGTCCCTTGTCCAAGATCACACCGCTAGAAATGGACTGAGGCCACATTGAATCTTCCTGACTCTAGGCCCCGCACTCTTACTGGGTCATCATATCCTTGCCCGTTCTAGCAGTCTTCTCCTTGGATGCCATAATATAGGTTTTCTGACTGGTATTTCTACAGGCAGACTACAAGTATTGAGAAGCATTGAATCCAACAGCAAAACAAAATCAATGCAATCATTATTAGTGTTATATGACACAACATTTTCAAAATGTCCTGGATCTAGCCTGTTCCTGGCAACCATCCTCAAATTTTCCAGTCTGATATCCCTTCATGTTTAATTTCCTTAAAACCCTTTCTTAATTCTCCTATGCACTTCAAGTGCTGGGGAATATAAAGGGTTTGTTCAAACATAAGCACAACATTCTGTTAAGGTTCATTTAAATATATCCTATTCTGTCATCTTGGTTTTAGTTCATGAAGTAATGTTTCCGGGAAACATTTTTCTTTGAAATTCTATGTCAAAGAGGTCTGTCGTTCATTAATGCATTGTTGGTGGAGTTATGAACTGATCCCACCATTCTGGAGAGCAATTTGGAACTATGCCCAAATAGTTATTAAACTGCACATACCCTATGACCCAGCAGTGTTGCTACTGGACTCATATCCCAAAGAGATCATAAAAGAGGGAAAGGGACCCACATGTGCCAAAATGTTGGTGGCAGCCCTTTTTACAGTAACAAGAAGGGGCAGCTAGATGGCATAATGGATAGAGTAAGAGCACTGAAGTCAGGAGGACCTGAGTTCAAATCTGACCTCAAACACTATTTTCTAGTTGTGTGACCCTGGGCAAGTCACTTAATCCCAATTGCCTCAGCAATTAAAAAAAAATAAAGTAGCAAGAAACTGGAAACTAAGTGGATGCTCATCAAGTGGAGAATGGAGAATAAATTGTGGTATATGAATGTTAGGGAATATTCTTGTTCTATAAGAAATGATCAGCAGGATGGATTCAGAGAAGCTTGGAGAGACATAAATGGATGCTAAGTGAAATAAGTAGAACCAAGAGAATATTGTTCACATCAACAACAAGGTTATGTGATGATCAACTGTGATGGACTTGACTCTTTTCAACAATGAGGTGATTCAAAGCAATTCCAACAGACTTGTGATGGAGAAAGCCATCTGTATCGAGAGAGGATGTGGGTCACAACATAGTGTTTTCACATTTTCTCTTGTTGTTTGCTTGCTTTTTTCTCTTCTCATTTTTTTCCCTTTTGATTTTTCTTGTGCAGCGTGATAAATATGGAAATATGCATAGAAGAATTGCACAAATTTAACATATATTTCATTACTTGCTGTCTAGGGGAGGAGGTGGGGAGAAGGGATGGAGAAAAATTTGGAACAAGGTTTGGCAAGGGTGAATGTTAAAAACTATCTTTGCATATATTTTGAAAATAAAAAGCTATTATTTAAAAAAAAGAGGTCAGTAATCAACTCATGCTCACAGATTGTCCATTTTAGTCCACTCAGAAACTTGGATCAATATCCTAATGTCTTTAAATAGAGTGTCAGTTGTTGACAGTACTTGGTACTTTTCTTTTTTTTTTTTTTCTGGGACAATTTTTAGTGTTTCTTCCAGCAGATCGACTTTCTTTTTTTTTTTTTTTTCATCAGTTCTCTTTTTTTAATTAAAGTTTTTTTTATTTTCAAAACATATGCAAGATAATTTTCAACACTAACTCTTGCAAAACCTTGTGTTCCAAATTCTTCTCCCTCCCTTCCTCCATCCCCTCCCCTAAACAGTCCAATATATGTTAAATATGTGCAATTCTTCTATACATATTACCACAATGACCTTGCTGCATAAGAAAAATCAAATTAAAAAGGAAAAAATGAGAAAGGAAACAAAATGCAAGCAAAAAACAATGAAAAAGTGAAAATAGCATGTTGGGATCCACATTCAGTCCCCACAGTCCTCTCTGGCTATAGACGGCTTGCTTCATCACAAGACCATTGGAATTGACCTGAATCATCTCGCTGTTAAAAAGAGTCACATCCATCAGAATTGATCATCATATAATCTTGTTGCCATGTACAATGATCTGGTTCTGCTCATTTCTCTTAGTATCAGTTCGTGTAAGTCTCTCCAGGCCTTTCTGAAATCCTCCTGCTGGTCGTTTCTTACAGAGCAATAATATTCCATAACATTCATATACCATAACTTATTCAGCCATTGTCCAATTGATGGGCATCCACTCAGTTTCCAGTTTCTGGCCACTACAAAAAGGGCTGCCACAAACATTTTGGCACATGTGGGTCCCTTTCCCTTTTTATGATCTCTTTGGAATACAGGTCCAGTAGAGACACCAGCAGATCCACTTGCTAGGTTCCAAGCCATTTATAGAAGTTTTCTAGGTAATGCTGCTTAAACCTAGCAGTGATAAGACTTGATATAATTTAGGGTCTGACAAAATTTAAACAGCTGTGAATGACACTTCAAATAAAGCTGGGAAAAGAGGATGGAGCCACTTTTTGAAGGTCAAGTGGGGGCTAAGGGATTTACATTTTATCTTATAGGTATCTTTTTGCTTTTTTGTTGTTGTTGTTGTGATTGTTGTTGTCCTTCAATCTCAAAGAGAAACAAAGTGATATCACTATGTTAGAGCCAAGTTACAGTGTGTCCAACTATAGCTGATCAAACTACTATCGACTTGGCACGCTCTGCCACATGTTGGATACAAATTGTCCATGTGAACAATTGGGGGCTTCTCTAACTTTGCCATTTCAAATTTCTTCTGGGTTACTCCAATTCTGCTTTGCTCATAGAGTACAGCCCCTTCATTGATGAGGGCACATGAGACTGGGCCGTCCTGTGCCAATGTTTCCCATGTCATACAAGCGATTCTAAAGTTCTTAAGAGATATCTTGAGAGTGTCCTCGTCTCACTTTCTCTGACCACCTTGTGAGCATTTGCCCTGTGTCCTCCATAAAACAATCGTTTTGGCAACGTACATTTGGCATTTGAACAACATGGCCAGACCAATGGAGTTTGCTCTCTGCAGTAAAGTTGGAATGCTTGGCAATTTAGTTCTAAAAAGGACCCCAGTGTCTGGTATCTCATCATGCAGAGGGAGCTTCAGGATCTAAGACAATTCAAATGCAAGCAACACAGTTTCCTGGCATAGCCCTGGCATACTGTCCCGGCATATGATAATGAGATCAGCATAATGACTCTGTAGAACTTCAGTTTGGTAGTCAGTCTAACACTTCTGCTCTCCCACACTTTCCTTCAGAGCCTCCAAACTATCTAGCTCTGGCAATGCATGTGTGGATCTCAATTTCAATGTGGACATCCCTGGAAAGTATCCTGTCAAGATAAGAGAACTTAGCCACAGCATTCAGAACTTCACCATTTGATGGTCCCACATATGAATGGCGTGGTGCTGGCTGATGGAGGGCCTGTGTTTTCTTGGCGTCAACTGTTAGGCCAAAATTAACACAAGCAGCAGAGAATCGAGCCATACTTTGTTGTATCTCAGCTTCAGCGGCTGCACTGAATGCACAATCATCTGCAAACAAAGAATCGTGCACCAGCAGTCCCTCTGCTTTAGCTTTGGCCTGTAGCCTTTTCAAGTTGCAGAATTTACCATCAGTGCAGCAGCTGACTTTGATTCCACATTTGTCCTCATTGAAGGCCTTTGACAACATGGCTGAAACCATCCTGCTAAAAAGCATGGGAGCAAGCACAGCTTGGTTTCACTCCACTGATAAATGGGAAAGCTTGTCTAGAACCTGGGGAAGCACGCCGTCGTGAAATTGACATACTGTACAAATTTTGACGTAATTTTCCATAAGCCCTCACAACTGACAGGATCAAAGGCCATGGCCAGATTTACAAATGTGTATAGACTTCCCTTCTGCTCCTGGAATTTTTCCTGGAGTTGTTGGGTAGTAAACACCATCTCGACTTCCTTGGTTCCTTCTGTAGCCACACTAGCTCTCGGGTAGATGACCTTTTTCTAGGTGTACGGTCAGCCTATTAAGGAGGACTCTGGCAAGAATCTTGCCAGCAATGCCAGAGAGATCTCCCTCTCCCCGTGATTGTCACAAGACGATCTATTCCCTTGACCTTTATAAAGGTGGACAATGGAGGCATCCTTTAACTCCTGGGGCATAACTTCTTCTTGCCATATAATTTGGAGAATTTCAGTCAGCTTAAAAGGAAGCCTCCAAAGGACTTGATGGGGGAAATGACGGATCTGTGTTTTCAGAATGTTTTAGCTGTTAAAAACCTTAGCTTATCTCTTTTGTAGTGGCAAGGAATTGGAAAGTGAATGGATGCCCATCAGTTGAGAAATGGCTGAATAAGTTATGGCATATGAATGTAATGGAATATTATTGTTCTATAAGAAATGATGAGCAGGCTGATTTCAGAAAAGCCTGGAGAGACTTACACGAACTGATGCTAAGAGAAGTAGAGCCTAGAGAATATTGTACACAGCAACAAGGAGATTATGTGATGATCAACTATGATGGACTTGGCTCTTCTCTTTTTTTTTTTTCAGTAGGTTTTTAATCTATTGGTTAAAAACAAAAGTTCAACAGCTTTTGCTTTGTTTACAAAAACAATTGGTTGACATCAGGGAAGATTTAAGTTTATTAGCTTATTAGCTTTCTTTTTTTAAATTTAATTTAATTTTTATTTAATAGCCTTTTATTTACAGGATATATGCATGGGTAACTTTACAGCATTAACAATTGCCAAACCTCTTGTTCCAATTTTTCACCTCTTACCCCCCCCACCCCCTCCCCTAGATGGCAGGATGACCAGTAGATGTTAAATACATTAAAATATAAATTAGATACACAATAAGTATACATGACCAAACCGTTATTTTGCTGTACAAAAAGAATCAGACTTTGAAATATTGTACAATTAGCTTGCGAAGGAAATCAAGAATGCAGGTGGGCATAAATATAGGGATTGGGAATTCAATGTAATGGTTTTTGGACTTGGCTCTTCTCAACGGTGTGGTGATTCAAGGCAATTCCAATAGACTTGGGATGGAAACTGTCATCCTCATCCAGAGAGAGAATAATATTTTCACCTTTTATTATTGTTTGTTTCTTTATGATTTTTTCTTTTTCATATTTTTTCCCTTTTGATCTGGTTTTTCTTGTGCAGCATGACAAATACAGAAATATGTTTAGAAGAATTGCACATGTTTAATCTATATTAGATTGCTTGCTATCTGGAGGTAAAGGGGAGAGAAGAGGGAGAAAAAATTTGGAACAGAAGGTTTTGCAAGAGTGAGTGTTGAAAACTATCTTTGCATGTATTTGGAAAATAAAATGCTATTAAAAAAAGAATCTACAGTTCACTTCTCCAAGGCCTAATAAACAGAGCCCAGAATCACTACCCCAAATGGACTTGTATCAGACTGATTAATACTTATTGCCAAAGAGTACGGGTCTGAAAGAATCATTTCTCACGTATGTTATCTATAGGCTAGAGGAAGAATGTAAAGAAAAAGTCCTGGAGGATTTCCCTTGTCTTTTTTCCAGTGTATGTGCATGTTATGTAAGCACCTCCATATACATACTTTCATTTGTTTTATGAAGGAGAGTTTTGTTTTTTGTTAAGTAGTTCTTCAGTTGTGTCTCTCTTTGACCCCATTTTTGGGTTTTTTTTGTGGGGGGCAGAGATAATTCTATCATCTCAGATTAGAATTTACAAAACCATAATTTGCATAGCTCTTTCTTAAAGCATCCCCTTTCACAAAGTTGATAAAGTTTTAAGATCTGTAAAAGTTTAATGGCTCTGGCAAAACCTTTTATACACAATGAGACTTCCCAAGTAAACAAACTGATCTTTCTGACTGCAGGCTGGGTACTCTATGGTTCCACCTAGCCTGTGTTTTCAGAATGTTTTAGCTGTTAAAAACCTTAGCTTATCTTTTTGTAGTGGCAAGGAATTGGAAAGTGAATGGACGATACATTGTAAATAATGACCATAGTAATCTCATCTCCTGTTTAATAAATGCAAAGATCCAAGCTTTTAAGACAAGAACTCAAGACAAGAACTATTTGACCAAAATTACTGGGAAAACTAGAAAGCGGTTAGTCAGAAACTAGATATGGACCAACACCTCACACCATATACCAAGATAAGGTCAAAATAGATACATTGTTTCGATATAGTGATCCCATAAGCAAATTGGGAGAGCAAAAATGGTTTACTTATCAAATGTATAGATAAGGGAAGATTATGACAAATGAGATAGAAAGCATTATGGGATATGAAATGGATCATTTTGAATACATTAAAAAGAAATTCTGAGGTAACACCACATACCTGTCAGATTGGCTAAGATGATAGGAAAAGGCAATGATGAATGATGAAAGGGATGTGGGAAAACCGGGACACTGATGCATTGTTGGTGGAGTTGTGAAGTGATCCAACCAGAGAGCAATTTGGAACTATACCCAAAGGGCTATCAAACTGTGCATATCCTTTGATCCAGCAGTGTTTCTACTGGGCTTATATTCCAAAGAGATCTTAAGGGATGGAAAGGGACCCACATGTGCAAAAATGTTTGTGGCAGCTCTTTTTGTAGTGGCAGAATAGATGCCCATCAACTGGAGAATGGCTGAATAAATTATGGTATAAAAATGATACGGAATATTCTTGTTCTGTAAAAAAAGACCAGCAGGATGATTTCAGAGAGGCCTGGGGAGACTTACATGAACTGATGCTAAATGAAGTGAGTAGTACCAGGAGATCATTGTACACAGCAGCAGCAAGATTATACAATGATCGGTTCTGAAGGACATGGCTCTTTTCAACAGTGATATGATTTAGGCCAGTTCCAATGATCTTGTGATGAAGAGAGCCATCTACACCCAGAGAGAGGCCTGTGGGAACTGAGTGTGGATCACAACATAGCATTTTCACTCTTTTTGTTGTTGTTTGCTTGCATTTTATTTTCTTTCTCACTTTTTTCCTTTGTGATTTGATTTTTTCTAGTGCAGAAAAATTATTGTATAAATATGTATGCATATATTGGATTTAAGATATATTTTTTACCGTGTTTAACAGATATTGGATTACTTGCTATATAGGGGTGGGGGGAAGGGGAGAAATTAGAACTCAAGGTTTTGCAAGGGTTAATGTTGAAAAATTATCCATGCATATCTTTTGAAAATTAAAAACTTTTAATAAAAAAGAAAGAAAATTCCAAAAGTAAAAATAAAAAATGTTTTGCTCAAATGAAACTAAGCCAAAATTAGAAGGAAAAAAAAACTGGGGAGGAAATAGTTTACAGCAAATTTCTCTGAAGAAGACCTCATCTCACAAATCTCTAGAGAACTGAGTCAAATCCATAAGACTACAAGTCATTTTCCAATTTGAAAATGGTCAAAGGCTATGAACAGGCAGTGTTTAGACAGAAATCAAAGTTATCTATAGTCATATAAAAATCTTTAAATTATTGATTAGAGAAATGTGAATTAAAACTCTGAGGTACCATCCCACACTTATCAGATTGAGTAACATTACAGAAGAGGAAAATGATAAATATTGGAGGGGATATGGGAAAATTATAACACTAATGCACTGTTAGTGGAGTTGCGAGTTGCTCCCACAATTTTTGAGAGCAATTTGGAACTATACTCAAAAGGCTATCAAACTATGCATGCCTTTTGACCTAGCAACATCACTACTAGATCTGTATCCTAATGAGATAAAAAAGAAAAGAAAAAAGGAAAAGGACCTATATGTACAAAAACATTTATAGCAGCTCTTTTTGTGATGGCAAGGACTTGGAAATCAAGGGGATGATCATCGAGTGGGAAATGGTTGAACTAGTTGTGGTATATAATTGTGATGGAATATTATTATGCTATAAGAAATGAGCAGGATGTTTTCAGAAAAACCTGGAGAGACTTACATGAACCAATACAAAGTCAAGTGAACAGAACAAAACAACATTGTACATAGTAACAGCGATATATACAATGAGCAACTGTGAATGAATTAGTTATGCCCAGTAATGCAAAGATCCAAAAAAATTCTAAAGGAACCATGCTGAAAAATGCTAATCATTGTTAATGGAATTTTACAGCCTTGGTCTCTACACTCTGAATAGCCAGACAAAGCAAGCTTAGAGACAGCTTTTTAGAAATCAAGTAGCAGTTTAATGAATCACTTTCAGAGTGAGGAATTCAGTTTATAAACTGGAAGTTCCTGGCCAGGAGACCTACTGTTCCAGGAAAGGCAGAGACAAATCATAAATGGGAAGGGAGGGGGAAGGTGGATTATAATAGAATCAGTTTCAGGGCCTAAGCCGTTTCCTATGACAAGCCCATGGATCCAGAACAATACGGGTGTTTTCCAGTCCTGTGGGAACTGATCACTTGATCATTTCAAATCACAGAGGTCGTTACTTGGTGGGGGGGGGGGGGGGACAGGACCAGAGTTCTATGACGGGAACAGGTTCTACCATGTTTAATTCACTTTACTTAACATACACAGGAGAATTCATTGATCATTTCAAACTGCATTGTGAAACTCTGACTCGCCGGTCAGAAAAGGAAGCTCTGAAAAATCTAACTTAGTATATTCATCTTCTTGTATTGAAGAGGATTGGTTGACATAGAAATGACGTTTCTCTCCAATAATGGTGCAACCCCTCAAGCCATCAGGGCATCCAGCATCTGAGAAATTTGCAATATGATGAGGGCAAGTGAATCATTTGGAGGCTGGTGACAAACTTCCCTGTATGCTTCAGGCCCATGGTGAGTTCTGCCAAGAGACTCCCGACCGATGGGTACAGAATGCCAAAGGTGACTGTGGTATCAGTCAGGGATCCAAATGGATGCCAAAAGGGTGGCAATGGGAGGAGAGCAAGCCTTTTCTGCTGAAGGAAGGACCAGCTTTAACCGGAGAGGAACTTCAGCAGAGTGGTTGTCTGGAAATAGGGACATTAGGGCATAGTGCAGACAAAAACCCAGAAGCCTTTCCAGAAAGGAGGAAGGCTGTGATATAGTGTCTATAGAAGAGAGTAACTGCAAACCTCAGGCTATATCTGCTTTCTTGGGTTGGTGGTTTGCATCTGCTGTCATCTACTTCTCACCTAGGGGGTTCGGGATAGCTATCTGCCGCAGATGTCTTTGGACTTCATTTGATTTTCAAGGTCAGGTCACCTGTAGGTTCTGCGATCCAGGTGGCTGGTGCTGCCCTTTTGAGATGTGACATGGATCCAGGGGTCCACTCCCTGGTGTTTGGCTGCAGAAGGAGTGATGAGCAGGACTTCTTTAAATTTTTTTTTTTTATTAGAGCCTTTTATTTACAAGTTATATGCATGGGTAATTTTACAGCATTGCCAATTGCCAAACTTTTTGTTCCAATTTTTCCCCTCCTTCCCCCCATCCCCACCCCCAGATGGCAGGTTGACCAATACATGTTAACTATGTTAAAGTATAGATTAAATACAAGTATACATTGACCAAACAGTTATTTTGCTGTACAAAAAAGAATCGGGCTGTATTGGGAATTCAATGTAATGGTTTTTAGTCATCTCCCAGAGTTCTTTCCCTGGGTGTAGCTGGTTCAGTTCATTCCTGCTCCATTGGAACTGATTTGGTTCATCTCATTGCTGAGGATGGCCACGTCCATCAGAATTGATCATCATATAGTATTGTTGTTGAGGTATATAATGATCTCCCGGCCCTGCTCGTTTCCCTCAGCATCAGTTCATGTCAGTCTCTCCGGGCTTCTCTGAAATCATCCTGATGAGCAGGACTTCTAAAGGACCTTTCCATTGTGACTCAAGGAATGTTTTCAGACGTGATGTTTCCAGTGGACCCAGTCACCGAGGTGAACCAGAGGCTGAGGCTCGATTGGAACTCCTAAAGAATGGGGCTATGAGACAAGTTGATAAGCCTCTGGTATTTTCTGAGCCAACCAATACAGTATCGTAGGAGCCTTTAACTGCTATGTTTCCCACCCACGGGTACAGTGGCAATGAACATCCTGTTACTATCTCCTAAGAACTGAACTGGTGGGAACCAAACGGTCTAAGCCTAAGGCTTCATGGGCTTTAGACCAAAAGATATTCTGGCTCTTCAGGGAATTTAGCAAGGGAAGTTTTAAATATCCCATTAACTCTTTTTTTTTTTAAATTTTTTTTTTTAATTTAATAGCCTTTTATTTACAGGATATATACATGGGTAACTTTACAGCATTAACAATTGCCAAACCTCTTGTTCCAATTTTTCACCTCTTACCCCCCCCACCCCCTCCCCTAGATGGCAGGATGACCAGTAGATGTTAAATATATTAAAATATAACTTAGATACACAATAAGTATACATGACCAAAACGTTATTTTGCTGTACAAAAGGAATCAGACTCTGAAATATTGTACAATGAGCTTGTGAAGGAAATCAAAAATGCAGGTGGGCATAAATATAGGGATTGGGAATTCAATGTAATGGTTTTTAGTCATCTCCCAGAGTTCTTTTTCTGGGCATAGCTAGTTCAGTTCATTACTGCTCCATTAGAAATGATTTGGTTGATCTCGTTGCTGAGGATGGCCCCATTAACTCTTTCAGCCATTTCTCGTGACTGGGGGTGATAGGCACAATAGAAGTGCTAAGTAATTGGCCAGGATAAAAGCAATTTAGCTAACGAGGGAAGCTCTTGTGAAATGGGTACCTCTATCATTATGTATCTCTTTCGAAAGGGAATCATTCCCTTTGCTTTGATCAATCCAAATTGTTGTGTTTTTTTTTTTCCTCAATAGTATTTTATTTTTCCAAATACATGTAATGATAGTTTTCAATGAGATGATTCAGGCCAATTCCAGTGGTCTTGTGATGAAGAGCCATGTGTACCCAGAGAGAAGACTGTGGGGGCTGAGTGTGGATCACAGCAGAGCATTTTCACCCTTTTTGTTGTTTGTTTACATTTTGTTTTCTTTTTCAATTTTTGCCTTTTTGATCTGATTTTTCTTGTGCAGCACGATAATTGTAGAACTATGTATAGAAGAATCACACATGTTTAACATATATTGAATTACTTGCCACCTAGGGGAGGGGGTGGGGGGAAGGGAGGGAAATTTGGAACACACAGATTTGCAAGGGTTAATGCTGAAAAATTATCCCTGCATATGTTTTAAAAATAAAAAGCTTTAATAAAAAAGATAGTTTTCAATATTCATTTTTGAAAGACTTCTGTGTTCCAAATTTTTCTTCTTCCCTTCCTTACTTCCTTTTTCCAAGACAGCAAGCAATCTGATATAGATTCAATAGGTACAATTCTTTTAAACCTATTTCCATATTTGTCAGGTTGTACAAGAAAAATCAGACTAAAAGGGGAGTGGGGGAACTTGAGAAAGAAAAAGCAAACAAACAAAAAAGTGAAAATACTATATGCTCATCCACATTCAGTACCCAGAGCCCTATGTCCTATCAAGTTTTGATCCCTCCTTTAGAAGCTTCAACTTTTATTCTGGGCTACAGATTCTCTCTCTCTCTCTCTCTCTCTCTCTCTCTCTCTCTCTCTCTCTCTCTCTCTCTCTCTCTCTCTCTCTCTCTCTCTCTCTCTCTGTCTCTCTCTCTGTCTCTCTCTCTCTCTCTCTGTTAAGAGGTTTAGGCAGGCCTTCAGGAGAGATGAATATGCTAAGGCTTTACCTACGGGGCAAAGTGAAAGTTCCTTAGGGACGTGCGCCTTGCGACCCACCCCTTAGTGAATTAGAGGAATTAAACCCTCGGTTTTAGCTGCTTCATTTCCAGCTAGATCATTTCCAGGAGCACGAATGCTGTTTTCTTGGAGTTTCTCTGGAATTTGGATGATGGCTACAGCCCGGGAAGCAGTAGCGGTCTAACGGATGGGAAACCTGGTTCTGGTTTGTAAAGGGCTGTCCTGAGGAGGTGAGGAAGCCCTGAGGTTTCCTTGGCATCCCAACGTCGTGGGCCACCCCAAAGGCATCCCTGCTGTCAGGGTAGATGTCAGTCCTTTTCCCTTCTCCTAATTCACAAGCCCTGGCTCCTGCCTCGAGCTCGGCTGGTGCCGAACGGGCGGCAGGTAGCGATGAAGCTTGGGCCGTTCGGGCGGCAGTGGTCGCGCCATGACCAGCCACCACATCTCCTTCCTCACTTCTGAGGCAGGATCCAGCAGCACCCGGGTCCCAATCTGCTCCTTTAGAAAGGGCTTTCCTTCGGGGCCTCCGGCAGAGAAAGCAAGACACCCAGGCCGCTTAGGCACCCATGAGCTAAGATCCCGTGCTCACTTTGCACCTCTGGGAGAAAGGGGGCAGAATTTGCCCGTGGGAAGGCTTGGATAACAAAGCCGCTTCCAGGTTGGCTAGCCTGCAGGAGGACCGATGGCGAGCGTGACGGGGGCTCGGGAGCGTCCAGCAGCAGGGGGACCGGGTGTCATCGGGGGAGAATCGAGACAGACGTCCTCATTGGCAGAGATGAGGAGTCTGCGGCCACTGGCGCCCACAGGAAGCCTTTTGCAACATTGTCCCGAGCTTTGCTGTAGCATCCCAGGAGGCTACCGTTCTGTGTCGGTGCGCCCCCTGCATTCCCTCCTCCCTCGGAGACGCATCCATCTGATGGGACAGAAGGGCGGGGGAGGCCGAACGCTGCTGGGTGTGTATGTGTGGCGGGGGGAGAGACTTCAAAGAATCTGAGGAGTCTGGAGCTTCTGGAGGAAGGCAAAGGCTCGGGTCTAGTAAAAAGGCTCAGGCCCAGAATCCTCTAGGATCCATAAGGGGCGGCAATACCTGAAAAGTCAGGGGTCCGGGGAGGGGGCCAGCCCCAGCCCAAGGAAGGCGCGGAACTGAGGTTTGGGGAGGGACACGGGAAACGAGGGCTGGTTTTAAGACCGGCTGACTCTAGGCCAGAGGCAGAGAGGTGACGCCCTAGGGGCCCTGCAGAGGGTGAGCACACTGTCCCTAAGGACAGGAACGTCCGAACAGAAATGTCTTGGGGGGGGGGGCGGGGAGATCACCAACAGGTGCTCGATGAGGACAAGTCCCGCTTTGCTACCTGTGAGGACTAGGGCAGGACTCGGCGAATCTCTGCGGAAGGACAGACCAAGGCGCGCTGCGCCCCTCCCAGGGCAAAGCAAAGCTCAACGGCCTTTCGCCGACTGGGACCGAGAAGGAAGCATGGAGGTCAACCGCTGGCCAGTGAGGGGCCCAGGGTGGCACGAGGCGAAGCAGAGGGTGGGGTTTGGGAGGACGGGTGCCCCGGGTATCACAACGGCAGGAGCTGCTCAGGGCACGCACGAGACCCGGAGCACCAGGCTCGGACTGGAAAAAGGGGCATCTTCACGGGGACGTCCAGGGAAGGGTGAGGCCCTCAGAGAGAGAGGCACAGACCAGGGGCCCAACGCCACGGCAGCCTCAGTGCCGAGTGGCTATCGGCCTATGGGAAGTGAGGGTTCAGAGGAGTCCAGCTGCCCAGGAGGTGGGCACTCCTGACTGGCTATGTCAGCAGCACCTGAAGCCCCCCAGCTGGGGAAGCTTGCTCAAGGGCCGGAGGCTCAGAAGGGAAGAGACCCAAGGGAATGGGAACGCTTCCAGCAGAGGAGGGCGGCGGGGATAAAAGCCATCAGGGGCCTTTGGGGACAGAGGAAACGGTGGCCTGTAATTTAGGGAGCAGATGGCGTCCTTGTAGGCGGCTAGGAGCCTCGGGGACCAGGACAAAGGGGGGAAAGCCCCGATCCTTCCAATAACGAGGGAGACAGGGTCAGAGCCGGCCTTATTGGCAATCCCCACAACGGGGACAAGCGACTCCAGGGGGGAGGAGTGGGGAAGGCAGAGGGGTTTAAAACTGAGAGTGCCAACTAGAGCAGACCCCTCTTGCCCCTGTAGGAACAAGGAGACATCTCCTCCGGGAGTCACGGGGATAACGGGCGTGGTCCGAATATCCATCCCCCTCAGCGGCCAGCCTTCCCAGTCATGCTGAGGGACTGGGCCCGGAGGAGGGTCCCTCAGTGTTTTCTAGGACCTGGCTCTTTTTCCTCTTCAGCCTCTACTCCAGCCCCTCCTTTGACATTCTTGCCTCCAGTGGCCAGGTTCTCCACGGGTGGAACCAACTCCTGGCCTGGCTGATTTTGATGTACAGGAGGGGCACAGAAAGGGTGGGGCTGCTGAGGACGGGAGGGGCGGGGAGACGAAGAGCGGGCTGCTGCAGCTGCTGAGGGGTTGGAGGAATAAGCTCTTTCCTCCTTCCTTAAGTTCTTTTTTACTGTTTTCATCCTGCTGTGCCAGAGTAACTGGCAGCCGCGCTACCGTCTGGAGGAGGAGCCCAGTGTCAGTGTAGCTTAATTTGTTTAGGAATGGATGGGTGAAGATTATTAACAAAGTAAGAAAGAAACTGAACGCATCCCCGCTGCACTATCATGTTTGAGACCAGACTTGGCATCAAAAGCTTGGGCACGTCTGTTCTAAAACTGATAGATCCCCCAGCGTCCTTTTTGGTATCTGGGACCTTTGTTAAACAAATGGCTTATGGGAAAGCTAGGGATATGGCGTCCAGGAGTTTTTCTGAGTCCCAATCTAGCTTAAGATCCTTGTCAGGATCTTCCCAACCAGCTTTTAGCGCCGATTCTTTGTCTCCCCTTTCCCGACCAAGGCAACCATGAGTTGACATAGATCAAGCTACCTGGGTCTATAGGAATAGGAACCGCTCCCTCAGCGAAGCCTATGGGATCCTCCCTGGGTCTAGGATACTTGTTGACAATGATCTGGGAAGAAAAAAGAGAAAGCCCCCTAGAAACCCTGGAGGAACCCTCCCTATAATTCCAATCACTCAGCACATTGAGGGTTGGCAGGAGAGTTGACACAAGAGGGATATTCAGCACAAGAAAGGAGATATTTAAGCCATGTCCCTTATCCCCAGGACTCCTTGGGCATGTCTCCTTGTTCCTACAGGGGCAAGAGGTGTCTGCTCTAGTTGACACTCTCAGTTCTAAACCCCTCTGCCTTCCCCACCCTCTTCCCCAGTCAGGTTTCCGTGCTGCCACAGCTAGAAACCATTGCTCTCGATCAAGCTACTGTCCTCAGGGATTTTTCCTGGGCAAATTCTGCCTCGAAAGGGAACACAGATGCTGGGCAGCCGATGGAGTCTGCTGGCAAAAGTGAGTATAGTTTAGGTAGCTGAGTAGTTTGGGGGTTGTTTAGATTTTTCAATGATTTAATCCTTTCTTTCACTGCTTGAACACCATTTCTCATTGCTGTCCTATTCAAGAGGCCGGTCTCCTTATTCATCAGTTTCTACCTCAAATACTCTCATTTGATCCTATCAGACCTGCCTGGATGAGGCCAGCAAAGTCTGGGGTTGTCACTAGTCAAATCACCTGGCAGTATGAGGGACAGTCAGAACCATATTTCCTATCCATTTGAAAGGCAGATGTTTGTCCTGGGGAAGAGTTGATGGGAACTGCCTCGATCTCCCTTTTGCCTTTTTCCCATAGCTGAACCATTTTAAAGTTGAACGCTCAAATATAACTACACCAATTAACTAATAAGTACATACAATATAGAAATACAGAGATATGTAAAGGGATATGATAACACAAATACAAGTAATCTACACTGTGCTGGTATTAAATTACAAAAGTAAAGACTCCACAACTCTAACCAAGTGCAAGTAAATTGTTCATTTCCACCAGTTTTAACTGCAAACCAACCATGTGAGCAATTCTTACACAAATAAAATTTACCAGAAAATCCAAGAGAAAAGACACATGCAAAAGCCGATCCATGTGCAAAAAGAAGCTTTACTAAAGTGATCTGGATCAAGAAAAGGGTCCTTAGCACTAATACATTATTAGTGGAGTTGTCATCTGATTCAACCATTTTGGAGAGCAATATGGAACTATGCCCAAAGGGCTATCAAACTGTACATACCCTTTGACCCCGCAGTGTTTCTTATATCCCAAAGAGATCTTAAAGGAGGAAAAGGGACCCACGTGTGCAAAAATGTCTGTGGCAGTCCTCTTTGTAGTGGCCAGAAACTGGAAACTTGAGTGGATGCCCATCAATGGGAGAATGGTTGGGTAAATTGTGGTATATGAATGTTATGGAATATTATTGTTCCGTAAGAAACAACCAGCAGGATGGTTTCAGACAGGCCTGGAGACATTTACATAAACGGATGTGAAGGGAAATGAGCAGAACCAGGAGATCATTATACACAGCTACAACAAATCTATGATCAATTCTGATGGACGTGACTCTCTTCAACAATGAAATATTCAGACCAGTTCCGATCGTTCAGTGCTGAAGAGAGCCATCTACATCCAGAGAGAAGCCTGTGGGAACTGTGTGGACCGCAACACAGCATTCTCACTCTTTTTGCTGTTGTTGTTTGCTTCCTGATTTTTCCCCTATCCCATGTTTTCCCTTTTGATCTGATTTTTCTTGTACAGCATATTTGTGGAAATATGTTTAGAGGAACTGCACATATTTAAGCTCTATTGGCTTACTTGCCGTCTAGGGGAGGGGGGAGGTGGAGAGAGAGGGAGAAAAATTTGGAACACAAGATTTTGCAAGGATGAATGTTGAAAACTATCTTTGCATATATTTTGAAAAATAAAGAGCTATTGGTATAAAAATGAGAGATCTTAGAAAGGTGGAAAAAAACTTTCAGGCTGTCAAAAAAAGAGAAAAGGATCCCAGGGATATTCCTCATCATAAAAGGCAGGCTAGCTCAAAGGCTGGGCCCAATAAAGGGGCCAGATTGAGAGCTTTGTACCTGCCAGACTAAGAGTTGGGTCTCTGGGGAAAAAAGCGAATCATGCCCAGTCCCTTCCCTCACACAATGAAGAGTCCAAGGCTTCACAACCAAGTCCACTCCTTAAGTCTACTGCTACCAATTAATGTTTATAGGATTTTACTGTCTTGGTCTCCAAACGGTGGATAGCTGGTGCTGCACAAAGCAGAGACAGACTTTAAAGATCAAGTAGCAGTTTAATCACTTTCAGAATGAATGATAACTAGTTCACAAACTGGAAGTTCTCCTGGTCAGGAGATCTCCCCTATTGCAGGAAAGGTAAAGATTTTATACACAAATCAAGGGAAAGGAGGAGAAAGGAGGATTACAATACAATTAGTTTCAGGGCTTGAGTGCTTTCCCATGACGAGCCTATGAGTGAAGGACAATATGGGTGTTTTCCGGTCTTACGTTTGATTCACTTCACTTCACATACATAGGAGAGTGTTATCAAGAACTGATTGATCATTTCAAACTGCATTGTGAGATTCTGACTCCCAGGCCAGAAAAGGCAGCTCTGAGAAACCTAACTTATCAGTATATTCATTACAAATATCATATCAATTATTATGAAAATCATAATTTCCTTTTTTCTTTTTAAATGCATTTATTTAAAAATTAGATACAAAATAAGAAAGCAAAATTAAAAAAGAAAGACACAAAAAGGAAGGAACAAAAGCTTTGTCATGTGCCCAGCAGAATATTGAGGAGGATTCAAAATATCTAACAATAAATTTCCAATTCAAGAAAGCATATATAATAATAGACATTATATTCATGAGTGTCCATCTTTCATTTGCTTCCTTGTAGATTATTCTCTTGTTCTCTGCTTTATTTTTTACTTTATTCCTTTTTTTCTCCTTTCCCCATTCCCATTAATCTACACACGCCTTTATACCTTACTTTATCCTCTTCTCTTCCCCCTTATTTCTTTATGGATTTTGGAGGATGCTATACCCTTCTTGGTAGATATATGTATTGTTCCCTCTTTAACCCATTCCCAGTGTGAGTAGCTTTGCAGAACTCCTCCCTCATCTTAATGCCTCTGTGTTGGTTCTTCCTCTGCATCTCATCACATAGCATAATTACTATTTTGACCTTTTACTAGATGAATTTTTTTTTTGGAGTCAGATCGTACTCAGCTCTGCCCCAATCTTTCTTTTGGCCTAATTACTGTTGTCAATCTTAGACATATGGTTTACAATTCCATGTATAAAACATAAACAGTTTGTTCTTATTGAGTCCTTGGAAATTAGTCTTTGATCTCCAAGTCATTATTAATCAGAGAAATGCAAATTAAGACAACTCTGAGATACCATTACACACCTGTCAGACTGGCTAAGATGACAGCAAAAAATAATGATGAATGTTGGAGGGGATGCGGGAAAACTGCGACACTGATGCATTGTTGGTGGAATTGTGAATACATCTGGCCATTCTGGAGAACAATTTGGAACTATGCTCAAAAAGTTATCAAACTGATACCCTTTGATCCAGTAGTGTTACTACTGGGCTTTATACCCCAAAGAGATCTTAAAGAAGGGAAAGGGACCTGTATGTGCAAGAATGTTTGTGGCAGCCCTCTTTGTAGTGGCCAGAAACTGGAAACTGAGTAGATGCCCATAAATTGGAGAATGGCTGAATAAATTGTGGTATATGAATGTTATGGAATATTACTGTTCTGTGAGAAATGACCAGCAGGATGATTTCAGAAAGGCCTGGAGAGACTTACATAAACTGATGCTGAGTGAAATGAGCAGGACCAGGAGATCATTACATACTTCAACAATACTGTATTGTTATACATCAATTCTGATGGACGTGGCCCTCTTCAACAATGAGATGAACCAAATCAGTTCCAATGAAGCAGGAATGAACTGAACCAGCTACACCCAGCAAAAGAACTCTGGGAAATGGGTGTGAACCACTACATCGAATTCCCAATCCCTTTATTTTTGTCCCCCTGCATTTTAGATTTCCTTCACAGGCTAATAGTATAATATTTCAGAGTTCGTTTCTTTTTGTACAGCGAAATAACTGTTTGGACATGTATACTTATTTTGTATTTAATTTATACTTTAACATATTTAACATGTATTGGTCAACCTGCCATCTGGGGGAGGGGTTGGGGGGAAGGAGGGGAAAAATTGGAACAAAAGGTTTGGCAATTGTCAATGTTGTAAAATTACCCATGCATATAACTTCTAAATAAAAAGCTATAATTAAAAAAAAAGAAATTAGTCTTTGATGTTGGCTCTTATATGTTAAACTTTCTATTGAGTTCAGGCTTAAGACAAAATCCTAAAAATCTGAGAATTCATTGAATGTCTATTTTTCTTTTTTCCCTATTTCTTTGTCTTTTTTTGTGTGAGGCAGTTGGGGTTAAAGTGACTTGCCCATGGTCACGTGGCTAGAAAATGTAAAATGTCTGAGGCTGGATTTGAACTCAGGGCCTCCTGACTGGAGGGCTGGTGCTCACTGTGCCATCTAGCTGCCCCTGAATGTACTTTTTTTGGTTCAATATTACACAATTTTGCTGGATATAATATTTTCAACTTGCAACCCTAGTTCTTTTTTGATTGTCAATATATAATTCCAGGGTGTTTTTTTTTATTATTATTATACCTGCCAATAAATCCTGTACAATTCTAATTATAGCTTCAGCATATTTGAATTTTTTTCTTTGTTTCTTGTAAATGTTTTTCTTTGATCTGGTTTTGACATTTAAAAATAATGTTCCTATATGTTTTCCTTGTAGGATCTCTTTGAGGAGGTAATCAGTGGATTTTTTCTATTTCTACTTTCCTCTCTTGTTCTATCACTTCAGGACTATTTTATTTGATTATTTCTTGTATTATTGTGTCAAGGTTCTTTTTTTTAAGTCACAGCTTTCAGATAGTCCAATTATTATGGTTTCTTTTCTTGATCTGTTCTCCCGATCTGTTGTTTTTCTTATAAGATGTTTCACATGCTCTTCTATGTTATATTCTGTTTTGTTATGTCTTTGTCTCTTATAGCTTCACTGGCTTCTCCTTTCCCCATTATAATTTTCAAAGATTCATTTCCTTTTTAAGACTCTGGATCTCCTTTTCTAGTTGGTTAATTTTCTTTTCATAATCTTATTTTTCTTCTCCCCTTTCCCCGCAGTCACATCCCAGCAGCACAACTGGGCCTAGTGTTTCTGCTCAGTTGAGGTTCCTTCAGTCTTCTTGGACTCAGACCCCCTAACTCCCCACGCTATCCTGTCTGGGAGGTTAAAGTTCTTGTGGTTGGCATTGAGACTACCTCCACACCCAGTTAGCCCCAGGGCTCCATAGCTGTTTCTGTGGAACTAGTCTGAAATTGTTCACTTTATCAGTTAAACCTAATCCTAGAGTCTTTCTTAGGGTTTTCTCCTCTAGTCCCAGGAGGACCCCTGATCTGCCCTGCTAGGGAACCTAGCAACGAGAATGCTAGCGAACAGAATAACAAGAGTCTGCATTCATCTTGAGACTCTTTATCATGTACCTTGCACACAATGTCCCATTTCCATAGGCAACAAGTCTGTGTAAAGCTAAGTCTTGTGCAAACTTGACCCTTGTGGTCTTTGGCTGGTTGGATCTGGGTCAGCTCACTCTTGGGAATGGATGTTGAGGCCTCAGGTGTGGGTTCTGCCTCACTGGCTACAGGTCCGGGGTACACACTCTGTAGACACGCCAGGGCATGCACCAAATTGAGTGGGGGGGGCGCCCACTGTCTCAGGGTTTGGGCTCCTGGATACACAAGCTAAACAAATACTTGTTGCTGGGGCACGTTGACAAGGGCAGGTGAGAGGAGTATAAGTACAGGACAGCAGAGGGAGAGAGGCGAAGCAGGGAAGCAGGGAAGCAGGAGAGACAAGATGATGTAACCAAGCAATAAAGCTTCTCTAACTGCATTAGTGATGTCAGACTGCTCTGTCATATCTGGAGACGTCCGAAGGTCGTAGAGGCGACGACAATCGTGGGTAAGTGCTCAGACTCCAGCTGGTGTCAGCAGGTCTGCACTAGCTGAGGACCCCAACACTGCCCCAAGTCTTGTTTTCACCAATCTATATTCGCCCTGAGAGACAGTTTTGTTTTGTTTGTGGGGGAAATCTGGAAAGCTTGGGATTTTTCATCTACTCCACCATCTTCCCAGAATCCTCCTATAATTTCTTTTCACACCACCTCCACAGAAGGAACTGATGAAGTCTCATCCAGATGGAAACATACCATTGTTTATTTTTCTTGGTTTTGTCTGTCTTTCTTTCATGACTAAGATGGAAATAGTTGTGCATGACAGCATGCAAACTTTTTAACCTTTTCTTTTAAACCTTTATCAAACTGCTTGCCTTTTTAATGAGGAAGGAGGGAAGAGAAGATGGGAGAGAATTTGAAATTCAAAATGTTCAACAGTGAAGGTTAAAGTTGTTTTTACCTTTAATTGAAAATAAGATATTCTTATTTTCTATATTTTCTATAAATAGCAGTTTGTTTTTTAAATTCAAGCTCGTTTTCCACATTCATATGTTGATAAAAATGACATGTCCATCAATATTTTGGGGACATGTGGTAAACAGATTTCCTTTCACAAATTTAGTCTCTAATTAATTTGCAATGTTGTAAATTTTTGCAGAGGGTGAATATCTTTTCTTCTTATCTAATTTTCTCTTCTATTCACACGATTAGGAACATAAAGGTAAGATTATATCCTTATGAAAATTTTGAAACTTTCCGCAGAGAACATCTCCCAGGAAAAGTTTAATCAAAGGGTGAGTGGAAATCCCTGTTTATTGGGAAGGAGAGATTAGCATCAGGATTGCAGCAATTATAGACATCTGGGAGAGCTGATTTGGGTAAGAAGCTTTAACAAAGCGGAAATGGAATGATTAGTGACTTTACTAACCATTTTGATTTATTTGAGTTTCCTCACTATTCAGAGGAGGCTTGTAGGATCTGGGAATCAGAATCAGCCAATCAGGAGGCAGACTGAGTATCTCTTAAGCTTGAGATACTAGAGATTCTTAGCAGTGTTCATTTGATGAACCAGAGACTCCCTCTGCTGTGCCAGTAGATCCCCATTGAAAAGGTCCCTAATTTCACCACTTCCCTGTACCCAGATGGAGTTTGTAACCTCTGAGAAGCAGCCCAGCCCAAAGGACTAATGGCCAAACCCGATTGAGGTAGGGTGTGATTACTCCCCGCCATGTACGCTTTTATGGTTTTTGTCAGCTCACTTCAATCTGCAGCTCTGAGTGTATGCTAGCTGCTTGAGAAAAATAAAAGCAGGTACACAACATAATTCTGTCTTTCTTACACTGAGCTCTCGAGGTTCACAACAATTATCTTAAACTAGGCAATTTTTTAAATTTCAGAGATCGTCTCTGGAGGGTCAAAGGTATTGTATTTTAGTTCAGAACCGTCTGACTTTTTGTGCTTCCTTTTGTGGTTTTCTCTTCAGAGACCCTGGAATAGTTTTCCATTTCTTTCTCCAGCTAATTTTACAGAGGAGGAAACTGAGGCAAACAGTAAAGTGACTTGCCCAGGGTCAACCAGCTAGTGTCTGAAGCTAGATTTGACTTGACTTCAAGAGATCCATTTCCGTACCCTCTGATTTCCCCCCAGAGTTTAACTAGACCAGATTTCCTTTACTGGGAGAAAATTCAATGAGGAATAATTTAGATTCCAAATCTACAGTCGATTGAGATAAATTAGAATTATTGAAATTTAATTATAACAGAGTTATTAGAACCTGAGGGATCCCATAATAATCACTCATCACTTAAAGTGGAATTGAGATTTATGCCACATTTATATTATTATATCATACATCATAAAGGTCACATTACATATGACCTTTACTGAGAATTCAAAATTTATACCACACTAGACCAGGAATTTAGACAGGGCAGCTAGCTAAGAGACTACAGTAATTACAAATTATAGAAAGTCAGACAAATCTCTTGCTAATTGGCCTGTAAGAAATAAAGTGATAAGTCCCAGAATTTGCACAAATCCTTGTCCTAATCCATGAAGTTACCCAGAAAAAGGAGGCAAATGATAGTGGGGATGAGGAAAAAATAGGTGGACTGAACTGCTGGTTCAGTGAACTGCTCCAACCATTCTTGATAATAATTCGATATGGCCAAAAGGCTATAAAACTGCAGGGTATCTTTGAGCCAGCAATGCCATTACTAGGTTTGTATCCCAGAACAATTAAAGAATAAGGAAAAGGACTTATGTTCAAAAATAATTATAGCAGCTTTTTTGTGGTGCCAAAGATTGGAAATCTATTTTTAAAATTTGGAATAACTTTATTTTTCAAAATACATGCAAAGATAGTTTTCTTTTTTAAATAACTTTTTATTGACAGAATCCATGTCAGGGTAATTCTTTACAACATTATCCCTTGCACTCACTTCTGTTCCGATTTTTCCCCTCCTCCACCCCTTCCCCCAGATGGCGAGCTGTCCTATACATGTTACATAGGTTACAGTAGATCTTGGATACAATCTATGTGTGCAGAACCGAACAGTTTTCTTGTTGCTCAGGGAGAATTGGATTTAGAAGGTATAAATAACCCGGGAAGAAGAACAAAAATGCAAGCAGTTTACATTCATTTCCTAGTGTTCTTTCTTTGGGTGTAGCTGCTTCTGTCCATCCTTGATCAATTGAAACTGAGTTAGATCTTCTCTTTGTCGAAGAAATCCACTTCCATCAGAATCCATCCTCATACAGTATCGTTGTTGAGGTATATAATGATCTCCTGCTTCTGCTCATTTCCCTCAGCATCAGTTCCTGTAAGTCTCGCCAATCCTCTCTGTATTCATCCTGCTGGTCATTTCTTACAGAACAATAATATTCCATAACATTCATATACCACAATTTACCCAACCATTCTCCAATTGATGGGCATCCATTCATTTTCCAGTTTCTGGCCACTACAAAGAGGGCTGCCACAAACATTTTGGCACATACAGGTCCCTTTCCCTTCTTTAGTATCTCTTTGGGGTATAAGCCCAGTAGAAACACTGCTGGATCAAAGGGTATGCACAGTTTGATAACTTTTTGAGCATAGTTCCAAACTGCTCCCCAGAATGGTTGGATTCGTTCACAGCTCCACCAACAATGTATCAGTGTCCCTGTTTTCCCACATCCCCTCCAACATTCCGCATTATCTTTCCCTGTCATTCTAGCCAATCTGACAGGTGTGTAGTGGTATCTCAGAATTAGTCTTAATTTGCATTTCTCTGATCAATGGTGATTTGGAACACTTTCATATGAGTGGTAATAGTTTCAATTTCATCCTCTGAAAATTGTCTGTTCATATCCTTTGACCATGTATCAATTGGAGAATGGCTTCATTTCTTATAAATTAGAATCAATTCTCTATGTACTTTGGAAATGAGGCTTTTATCAGAATCTTTGACTGTAAAAATGTTTCCCCAGAGATGACTAAAAACCATTACATTGAATTCCCAATCCCTATATTTATGCACACCTGCACTTTGGATTTCCTTCACAAGCTAATTGTACAATAATTCAGAGTCTGATTCTTTTTGGACAGCAAAATAACGTTTTGGTCATGTATACTTATTGTGTATCTAATTTATATTTTAATATATTTAACATCTACTGGTCATCCTGCCATCTAGGGGAGGGGGTGGGGGAGTAAGAGGTGAAAAACTGGAACAAGAGGTTTGGCAATTGTTAATGCTGTAAAGTTGCCCATGTATATATCCTGTAAATAAAAGGCTATTAAATAAAAAAAAATGTTTCCCCAGTTTATTGTTTCCCTTCTAATCTTGCCTGCATTAGTTTTGTTTGTACAACAACTTGCCAATTTGATATAATCAAAATTTTCTATTTTGTGGTCAATAGTGATCTCTAGTAAAGATAGTTTTCAACATTCATTTTTGTAAGACTTTGTGTTCCAAATTTTTCTCCCTCCCTCTACCTTTCCCCCCTCCCCTAGACAGCAAACAATGTGATATAGGCTAAACGTGTTTAATTTTTCTAAACATATTTCCATATTTGACATGCTGCACAAGAAAAATCAGAGCAAAAAGGAAAAAATGAGAAAGAAAACAAAACGCAAGCAAACAATAAAAAAGTGAAAATACTATGTTGTATGATCCACAATCAGCCCCTTCAGTCCTCTCTCTGGATGTAGATAGCTCTCTCCATCATAAATCTATTGGAACTGGCCTGAATCATCTCATTATTGAAGAGAGGCACGTCCATCAGAAATGATAATCACATAATCTTGTTGCTATGTACAATGATCTCTTGGTTCTGCTCATTTCACTTAACATCAGTTCATGTAAAGCTCCTCAGGCCTCTCTAAAATCACCCTGCTGATCATTTGTTATATAACAATAATATTCCATCACATTCATATACCATAATTTATTCAGCCATTCTCCAATTGATGGACATCCACTCAGTTTCCATTTTCTTGCCACTACGAAAAGGGCTGCCACAAACATTTTTGCACATGTGGGTCCCTGTCCCTCCTTTATTATCACTTTGGGATACAGACCCAGTAGAAACATTGCTAGGTCAAAGTAGCCTTTGCTTTTGATGGAATCTTACCTGCTGCCCCAGCCCCAATATTCTGTCTTTCCCTCCCTCTCTCCTTCCTTCTCTCTTTTTCTTCCACTGTGTCTCTGTCTCTGTATGTCTCTCTGTGTCTGTGTATCTGTCTGTGTGTGTCTCTCTCTGTCTCTCTCCTTCCCCCACTCTTTAGGACAAAAGGACTTCTCAGCTTTCCCATGCATATCCAATTGCTGCCTAAGCCCCAGTATTCTGCTCAGTAGAACAAAATGACTTTTCCCATGTGCGGTGTTTTTCTTCTTTAAAATAATATAATATAATGGTTCTCTCTGGGAGAGGGTTTCTTGGGGAGGTTTTCTGGAGGCAGCCTTAGTTTCAATTACAAGTAGACAATCACCCAAAATGCAGCCAGCTGATAAAATGCAAACATTTATTTTCTCCTTCCAAGTCTTGTCTCTTTCCTTAGGCCCCGGTAGCTCAGAGGCCTATCTCTCTGCTTGGTTCCAAGAGCTCTTGCAGATTGTCCCTTGCTTCTACCTCTGCTCTCTCTCCTTGGTTCTAAGAGCTCTTGCAGCTTTGTCCTTTGCCTCTGCTTTCTTCAGCCTCCAGATGGAATGAATCTCTCTTATCTCCGAGAGAGGGCTTCTGGCTCTCAATCTCCCAGAGTGCTGAATCTGGTTGTGCCTCCGAGAGAGTGCTTCTCCTCCACTGAACTGACACTCCCTTCTCCAATCTAATTCAGCTGAACTCTTTCAGTGTTTTCAGCTCAACTCCCCGAGAGAGCCTCTGTCTGTTTCTTATATAGGATCTCTTCTGAGAGAGAGGGATTATGGGTTTCTCCCACAGTGCTCTCTGGCCCTGAGAGCTTCAAGGGAGGTGTGAATTCTGATATCTCATATTCAACCCTGAAATCTCCCAAATGTGTGAACTCCAGTGAGTACAGGTGTGAACACAAGCATTGTTTCTCAGTTCCACTTAGTACCTTGTTTCAAGTTGAGTTAACACTAGGATTCCGACCCCTATCTGAGCTATATCTAATCACAGCATTTTTTCCCATGCCCATCTCACCTGAGATTGCCCAATTTCTCTGCTTTGGCCAGTGCTCCTGTTCTTTCTCACTCTTCCTTCTCTGTAGAATCTCTTATTTTACTCTGCGGAGTGGCTTCTCTCTCTTAAGGAAGAAGCCCCAAGAGTGTGTATAAGGAAACCTACTGAGGAATCCCAGTGGGTCTCTGGCATGCCTTTGTGTAAATCTGTTTACCGAGAACATGCTCAAGAAGCACAAAAAGGGTTGGCTGCCCTTCTGGAGCTCAATTAATGAGTACCCTTTGTGGCAGCCCTGTGTTTACTCTGGAAACCTGGCCCATTCCTGGAGTAAACATAGTCCTCCTAAAAGAATGAACAAATATTCTCTTTGGTGGGCCTCTTGTGATGGAGCATCCTGTACCTAAGGGGGCTGCTTTGTCTCGAGGGTCACATATTGAATGAGAATATTTAGTATAGTGCCTTCTTTGTTTTCTGTCTATAAAAATCCTTTAGTAAAAAGGGACTTGGAGAATTCAGTTAGGAAGTCTTGTACAACTTGTCTAACCATGCTTTCCACTCGAGACTCTGAATAGCTGTGACCACGAATTCTCCCAGCCAAGGAATTCAGATGTCAGTGCTTCCTCGTAGTGGTGATGACATATGTTGTATGTTTGTTTCTTATATTGTCTTGTTGATGACTATGTTTGTTCATTCCTCATTACTTTGATGCTATAAGTTTCCTCTTATATCTTGCTTGAATCAAGATTCTGAGCAGTAATAAACTATATTTCCCCTTTTTAAGCCAGTGCCTGTTGAATGCAAAATCTAGGTTCTAGATTAATCCTCTAGGATTAGTAGGCTCTAGGTTAATCCTACATTAATTGGCCTCATGAACAGAATTTTGCAATAAATGTGGGGTTTCTAAGGCAAAATGCAGAAAAGAAAGAGAAAGGACTAGATATTCTGGAATGGGAAGACCTGCCCTACATCACGTTAGCAAAAGGGTGGGCTAAAGGAGTGGGCTCTGGTGAAGACTGGGGCACCCGCTTGTGAACAGCTGAAGCCTTTCAGGTTACAAAATAGAAAACCTCTTAGTAGAGAAAGGAAAAGAATTGATTGTGATCAGTAGGAGAGGACGGGCTTTACTAACTGCCTAAAGGAAGCAAAGTGAAGAAAAGGACAAAGCTGTCTGAGAAAAGATGAAACTGGAAGGGAAACTAGCTGAACTCCAGAGTAAATGTCTATATTACGATGCCAGAATTTTATTCTTGGAGACCAAGTAGTAACTATCAGAGTGTGGCAGAAAAGGTAGAACAGTTTAAATACTGGAAACGTAGGGGGAAAATTAATAGGAAGAAGGTTCCTGAATTATTGCTTCAGCCACTGTATACTGGGACCCGGAAAAACGGGATGGAGATATATCAGCATTATCCTCATGCTGCTGATGATAAGAGACAAGACCCTCCTCTATACAAGGAAAGTGTTAGTAATCAGTCTGATGAGGTAAACCAGGCTGAATGCTGCCCTATACTAAGGAGAAAGCAAGTCACAGCCATGAGGGCAAGCACTGTATAAAAAAGGAACGGAGGATTTTATCCGACAAGAAATCATGGCTATAATTGCTAGATTTACCCAGAAGCAGGGAGAAGCCCTGATAACTTGAATGGTTCGGATAAGTGATTAATGGGGTTGGGGGAATACATGAAGATAACAGACTGCATCAAATTTGTAGGGATAAGTCATAATCCTTCATGCAGCAGTCTATTCGGGAGCATACCATACCAGCCAATTAACTTTGGCTGCGGAGGGCTGCACGAGGCACTATTCCGCTGACTCAATGTGACTGAGAGGAGATAGTTCCCGGTACTCTTTTTAAAGGTGGGCATGTAGAAATTACAGGAGGAAGTAATGAAAATGGCAATTATTTGGGGGGATGTTGATAATTATCACATGGTCACAGTCACAGTCCTTAACAGAAATACAATAGTTAAGATGGTTCCTCCTGCTTACAAACATTTTAGGCTTACTTTGTTATTAGGTGAATCAAGATGCCCTTTAGGGGAAGTCCTTGACAAGATCTCTCAACTGAGGGAGCTAGGTGATTGGGAGGACAATACTAAAAGAGGGAAAGATATTGGTAAAGGGAGTAATGAAAATAAGAATAAGACATTCAAGCACTAAGGAAGGGCAAATGTCCAGGAGAGAGATTTATCCACCGTGTTAGTGCGCTCAGGGGTCTAGAGGAAGAAGATGATAGATGGAATACACACGCAACAATTGTTTAAGATGTATAAAGACAATTGGGAGGTAAATCTTGCCTCTCCCCTCGCCCCCCTCCCACTCTGATTTATACCTTGATTTAGAACAATTTAAAATGTCACATCCTTGGGATTAGGGAGGAGGCCGAGCCTTCTTTAAGAAGTATGGAGGAAAAAAAAATTAAAACAAAAGAAAAAAAAGAAACACGGAGAAAAGATTATAGACCCCATATTCATATAGTTAAATACTGGAAAAACAGCAAATCCTTTAATTGATACCGGGGCAGAGTATCTTTGATACTCTTTGATATATGGCAACTCATCAAAATATAAATCTGGAACTCCTATTACTATAACTAGACTTAGTAGAAAAGAAATTCAAATTAAACAAATAAAAAATAACTATGAAAATCGGACAAATGCCAAAGAGAAAATAAATAGTGGTAATAGTTCCCATCCCCGAATATATATTTGGGATAGATATACTGAAAGGGGTGACTCTGTTTCTCCCTGATGGAAAATATCAATTTGTTGTGAAAAGAATGAATAGATCAGCTGTGCTAGTTGGAAACGTGCAAATGCCCCTAGGCCTACTAAGGTTATACAACTAAAATAACATAAAATTCTTGGGACAGGAAGAGATTAGAAATACCATAAAGGATTATATGACTGCAGAAGTACTTCTGAATGGAATAATCCTATCTGGCCAGTTAGGATGGATGTCTTATGGGACCTGGTGAAGGATTGTAGATTACAGGGAATTAAATAAAGTAACTCTGGCATTGACTTCTGCAGTTCCTGATGCAATCACCCTAATAGAGAATATTTCGACTCAGACCAGTAGTGTGGTAATAGATCTTGCTAATGGCTTCTTTACTATTCCTGTGGATCCCACACAATAGGACCAATATGCATTTAATTGGCAAGAGAGGCAATACACTTTCACTAGATTGCCTCGGGGATACTTGCATAGCCCTACTTTACCGCCTAGCATAATAGTGCTGAACGTTTAGAGAACTATCATTCCCTGAAGTAGTAATTTCACCTTACATTGATGATCCAAGGTCAAACTGGAGAAGAAGTACCAACCTGTTGACAGAAAACAATAGAAAATATGAAATCTAAAGGATGGAAGATTAACCCAGATAAGGTTCAAGGGCCAGCTCAGACAGTAAAGTTTTTAAGAATACTATGGAATAAAGGCCAAAGAGCAATTTTACCCCAGACTAGACAAAAGATATCAGACTTGATGTAGCCCCAAATAAAACAGAGGCCCAGAAGTTTATTGGGCTACTTGGAAGGTAGAGGAATCATACTGCCCATTTGGGACAGATTTTAAGACTTTTATATCCAGTAACTTAGGAAGAAATACTAACTTCACTGGATTCAGGAACATACTCAAGCTTTGGAGGGAGCAAAATGACTATACAGACCACTCTAGACCTCTGGTGTACGAAGGATGGACCCGTAGAATTACATGTGTGTATACAATATGGGTGTGCTGATTGAAGCCTATGGCAAAAACAAGGAGGTGTTGGAGAACAAAGAAAGTTGATGTCAAAGAAGGTAAACCAACAGGAAGTGAGGGCAGCTAGCAGAGGCTTTTGTTCTAGAATCCCCGGAAATTTCTTGTAGATTTGAAACTTGTTAGGTTTTTTAAAACTATCTTATAAGATGATTATCTCCGAGAAAATAACTTACTTGAGTTAAATAGGTCCCAAATGAAGGAATGAATTTACTGGTAATGTAATGAGTGGATTTTACACCAGGAACGTTGAGCTTAAGGCCATATCTTTTTTATGTCATTAAAAATTTTTTTAAATTTTATTATAGCTTTTTATTTGCAAACATATATGTGGTGTTCTTCTTTGTCTATAATATATGATGGTTTTCTGGGTGCAGGTTTCTCAGGGGAGGTTTTCTGGAGGCAGCCTTAGTTTCAGTTCTAAGTAATAATCACTCCAAATACAGCCAGCTGATAAAATCCAAACGTTTATTTTCTCCTTCCAAACTAGCCCGGTTAGCTTTCTTAGAGGCCTCTCTGCTTGGTTCCAAGAGTTCTTGCAGTTGTCCTTTGCCTCTGCTTTCTTCAGCCTCCAGCCAGCACCAAGATCTGTCTTGCCTCCGAGAGAGGGCTTCTGACTCTCCCAGAGTGCTCTGTGGCCCTAAGAGCTTCTTGCTCATATGAACTCTCTAAAGGTGTGAACACAAGCATTGTTTCTATCAGTTCCACTTAGTACCTTGTTTCAAATTGTGGCCCATAACATCTCCTTGTGAGATCAGCTCAATCATACTGAACCATGCTAAATTAGATAATTATTGTCTCTATCAATTCTAATGAGTTAACACCTTGTAAGGATTCCAACACATATACATGGGTAATTTTTCAGTATTGACCCTTGCAAAACCTTCTGTGCCAACTTTTCCCCTCCTTCCCCCCACCCCCTCTCCTAGATGGCAGGTAGACCAATGCATGTTAAATATGTTAAAATATATGTTAAATCCAATCTATGTGTGGGGAATAGAGATAAGGTGAAGAACTTACAGGAATGTATGAATTCTTTTTCTGTATTTTATTATTTCTGTGTTTCCCCTCTGACCTGTATAATATGTGCAGATTCATATCTACTTGAGCCTTGGCCAGCTAGAAACATATGTACTTAACCTGAACTGATGACATTTATCAGTATTTGACATTTATCGATATTTAGTCTATTAGCTGGACCACTATCTGCTTGATTAAGCCTGAAGGCCTGACTTTTCTGTTTCCTAGAAATCAGGAGATTTCAGGGAAACAGAAACCTTGCATTCCAATCTTCCCAAAAAGCAACAACCAATTAGATGCCTCCCCGTCCCCTTCTCAGTTCTCTCTTACTTGTAATGTAATTTCTTGTATAAAAGCTGTGTATCTTTACTACTTCTTTAGCCCTCCTATCCTGAGCTTTCTCTTTCTTATCTCACGATGGAACAGCTCATCCTCTGGAGGTTTTCAACAAACAACTTTTCTGCCTTCTACTGAGTGATCTCTGAGTAGTCATTTTGGGTAAGGGTCTTCTATATTCCTCACAGGTTGGGGCTCGTCTGGGATGGGGTCTTTGGGATAGATGGCTGTGCATCCCGGACAGGGACAGGTGCCCACAGAGTAGTTTTCTCCATGGTCTCTGGCTCTGGGTGAGCAGCCTCCCTTCTCTCTTAGACAACGACCCGAGGCAGGGATACTCAGTGGAACGCAGAATTGAAGATAGAAGGAAGTAGAGTCCTGATGGCTGGCATTTGCAGCCTGAAAAGAAACACCTGTTCTCGAGGTAAAGCTCTTGGAAAGTCTGCCGGTTTATTGGCTGGGTCGAGGAAGACCCTGAGGGATTGGCCCTCTTAAATTTATTTTTGGTGGACTGCTGTTGACCCCAACGATAAAGGACTTTTCCTAAGGAGCCTCTCGGGTGGCTGCGGGGTGTGAAGGTAACATAGGGCCTCCGCCAACACCTGGATTGGGTCCAGGGTGGTATAGAAGCAGTCCCAAAACTTGTATCAGGATGTTAGCTAGGAAATTCAAGACTGGAATGAACTTCCCAGATATAAAAGGGAAGAAAACTGGGAGGATGTTTATCCCAGGACTATTTTGGATATATCAGACTTAAATCAGACTTTTACATACAATCGTATGTAAAAGGTGAAAATAGAGTTCTGTGAATGTCTGTGTGTATGTCTGCTTTTCATTGCCTTTGTTCTGTGTTAAAAGTTAGAAAACTCATAAGAGATCAGAATTCAGCCTCTGGGTTACAGGCTTAGAAAAATATCAGACTGAATTGGAATTCATTCAGCGGGGTAATTCTTTCAAAGTGCTTCAGAATGTAATTTGGGGACTAGTTTGGGGCTTCTCAAGAAAAGAAAATCTTTTTTCTCTTTCTCTACCTCTGCCTCTGGCAGTGGCTTTGCAGGAGGGGGAAAGAAGGGGGAAAAATAAAAACATAGATTGAAAGTTTGGAAAGTTTTGAGAAAATAGAAGAACAGTAGCTATCCCTCCTGTAAACAAGGAGCCCGTTATCACAACTCAGCCAGAGAAAAGAATGCTCCAGGTAAACCAAGGATTGGTGCTTAACTCTTTCCTGGCTTACTAAAGAAAAGAAGTTTGAATGGAATATCTAGGTAGATTTTAGGAAATTTCACAAAGTAAAGTACTGGTTAATTTAAAAATAACTTTAAATTGGTATGTGTGTTAAGATTGGAAACTTAAAATTGGAAATAAGAAACTGCAGATATTGGAAGGGAGGAATAAAAATAGAGTAAGAGAGGTAAATAGTTGAACACAGGGGCCCTCTGACCTGTTGGATCTGTGGGAAAACTAAAGCATACTTCTAAAAAGGAAAAAAAAATTTCCAGGAGAAGAAAGAAAAATCATTATTAGTAAGTTTCTTTCATGGAATTAGAGAACAGAAAGTTTAAGAAGGCTAACTGGGTAATTGTCTGCAATATTTGATTAAGAGTTTGGGGAATTTACTACATTTTAAAGAGGTTCTATCATTTTGAAATTGAAATAAAATTGAAATTGGGGGAAATAATTTTACTGTGGCCTTGCACATGTTAGATTTATTCTGAGTGTAAAATCTTAAGAATTTTTTGAATATTGTGGCCTTTACAACTAAAGAGAAAAACTTTTTTTTATTATTTGGTTGGACTTCAAATTAGAAATATAGATATTAAACAAAATGCCAGTAGCTTGCCCTGGGGGGGGGCTCATGTCTGCATCTCCCTACTTAAATGGTATGTTGCTTTTTAAAAGTATTGGGTAATTTGTAAACTATATTATAAGTTTTATCAAATTTGGTTCAAAATTAATTGTGAATCTTGAAGTTTAAAGTTTATAAAAAAGGGTGATTTAAAGACAAAGGAAAAGAGATTGATTTATAAAAGCAATTAACAGTTTAAATAGAGCATCGTGTTTAAAGTATGTGATAAGGTTTGAGCAAGTAGGCATTGGGAGGAGAGAGACAGAAAGATGGGACAGGAGAATTATTAAGGTGATTTAAGGAGGATTGATTAGTAGAAGAAATCAGTGGGAAAAAGAAGGAACTGGTTGGAAAGGGTAGTCACAGAGAGACGGCTGTGAGACGGGATGTGTTTTTGCAGGAGAGCAGCAGAGCAACAGTGGAACAGTTGGTTCCTTTGGCTGAAGAAAACAGTTATTTAAAGGGACAGGCTGCTCTTACAAGATGTTAATTAATTGAATATTTGTTTCTTTAGATACCTAATGGTTATGAAAATTGAAGAATATGATCAGAAATGTGATCTACAGTTTGAAAGGGTTATTTCAAAAAGTTTAATTGATGTTTTCAAGAACTTTTCAGATTCTTTTTGTGTGTGTGAATATAGAAAGTTTTACTTAACTGTATTGATGCCAAGTATCTGAAAGGGACTCCCAGGATAATAGTTTTTGCCTTCTTCCTTTTAAAAATGTTTTTGTTGTGAACAATATGTAATTTGGGATTTTTCTGTGTATTGGGTATTTTAAAAGCAAAATGATTGGTATAATCAATTTATTCAAGATGCAACATCTACTTGGGTATGTAAGAATTGTGTGAATTTTCTGGGATAAATTTCTTACTGTTACTGATATAAGGTCATGGTAAATAACTGTTTGGGATTTATCTGAAACTTGGGAGATAAAATTCTTTGGGCTTATAATTAATGCTATTTGGGAGTTTTAAAGCTCCGCTCTCTGATGTGCTGAAGATTGAGTTTTAACTGCTTATATTATGTTATAGTCATGTCTGCATTTTTCCTCCTCTGACTGATTTCTAGGATCCGAACAATAGTTCATAAGAACTGTTAATGCAATTCAAATATGTCTTACCTTGCTGTTTCCAATCTGGTTCTATGTAATCATTATATCCTAAATACTTAGGCAAATAAGTATTTAGCCTCGTCGTCTGTTACTGGATATTTGTGTTTTATTTTTTAAAAAAATGTTTTTAAATGATAAGAGGACAATGAACAATGGTCTGTGAAGCCTAACTGCTATTTATTGGGACTATAGCCGTCTGCCTGTCCTGTGAAGCAAACTTGTTCCTTCACATAGGAACTGCTGGCCAATCTATACTGGCCTCCCCACATGTTGTTGCAGTTCCAGACTGTTCTAACCTTGTTAGATTTGGTTTTTGTTGTTGTTGTTCTAGATTTTGGTCAAATTACAGATTATCGAACCTCTTCTGAGACATGGATCGGCCCATCTGAAGCTTAGATTGACAACATACCCATCCCCCCTGCTTGGACTGAGAGCCAGTTCTTCACCCATTTATCAGCCGGAAGCAGCTAAGATGGAGACCATCACCCATGCTCCTGATGTAATTTGAACTGATATGGGGAACTTGGGAATGATTGATGAATGACTGTTAACCCTGAGTCAGGTCATCTATTACTGTGTGTTTAAGATTTGGGATGCAAATTGTTAAAATTGGTAACTGTTGCTGTTAAGGAAGTTATAATATGTTTATAATGTCTATGTTCACTTCAGAATATGTAATTGAGGGATTTTATTTTATTTTTTAGGAAACTCCTCCTGTACTAGTCTGTTATGTATAGGAACTTTAATTCACTTTTGGGATTTATATGTGGATGGTTATTTGACTGTTTACTTTTTTTTGGATGATTTCTTTCCATTAAAGAAAAAAAAGGAGAGGAAGAGATAGGGAACTAGGGAAACTGGTGGATATTTCTCAGAATACCTAAAAGAGTGGGAACCCTTAGTTTTCTGTTCACTTTGCCTTAGGTACTTCTGCCCCACCCCCTCTACCACCAGTTCAGATTGAATTGGAAGTCCTTAAGCAGTCCTTTTTGTTTTTACTTTGCTTTAGCTTTGAAACCCTTTATTCTGTGGAATTGCCCTGGCAGACTCAGTTTTGGGGACTATTTTTTAAAATAACTTTTTATTGACAGAACCCATGCCAGGGTAATTTTTTTTACATTATCCCTTGCCCTCACTTCTGTTCCGATTTTTCCCCTCCCTCCTTCCACCCCCTCCCCCAGATGGCAAACAATCCTATGCATGTTAAATAGGTCACAGTATATCCTAGATACAATATACGTGTATAGAACTGAACAGTTCTCTTGTTGCACAGGGAGAATTGGATTCAGAAGGTAAAAATAACCCGGGAAGAAAGACAAAAATGCAAATGGTTTACATTCATTTCCCAGTGTTCTTTCTTTGGATGTAGCTGCTTCTGTCCATCCTTGATCAATTGAAACTGAGTTAGATCTTCTCTTTGTCGAAGAAATCCACTTCCATCAGAATCCATCCTCATACAGTATCGTTGTTGACATATATAATGATCTCCTGGTTCTGCTCATTTCCCTCAGCATCAGTTCGTGTAAGTCTCTCCAAGCCTCTCTGTATTCATCCTGCTGGTCATTTCTTACAGAACAATAATATTCCATCACATTCATATACCACAATTTACCCAACCATTCTCCAATGGATGGGCATCCATTCATTTTCCAGCTTCTGGCCACTACAAACGGGGCTGCCACAAACATTTTGGCACATACAGGTCCCTTTCCCTTCTTCAGTATCTCTTTGGGTATAAGCCCAGTAGAAACACTGCTGGATCAAAGGGGATGCACAGTTTGATAACTTTTTGGGCATAATTCCAGATTGCTCTCCAGAGTGGTTGGATTCGTTCACAACTCCACCAACAATGCATCAATGGGACTATTTTGTTTTTAGGAAATTTCAAGATATATATATATATATCCCACTGTTTCCCTCCTTTGGAGTCCCTGACAGACTTGGGATGCATGGGCAGCATGACTGTCTCGAGCCCTGCTACTCCCTATAGAAGCAGAAGCTGAGTTAAGTGCACAAATGACTGCAGACCACCTGACAGTGAACCGTCCATCTCACACTGGATTCTCTGGCTGAGATGAGGGCCTTTGTCCTGCTGATGACTCTGGGGTTGTCAGGAGGAGACTTGCCCTTGCCATCAGTCCTTGCATTTTCTAGTTTCATTTTGATTTATTTGCCTCACATTGGCTTGGCCAAAATTATGGTGCTGAGACCTCCCAGGTATCTAGAGGAGGCGATTCAATAATTCACATATTCAGAAGGAGAGTGTGTAATGTTGTGCCTCAATTTCCCTCAATTGTCATCTTTATTTATCTTTGTGTTTTTATATCTGCCAAATGCCAATCTGTCCTGTGATAACTGTTTCCAAGACAGTTGGTGGAAGCAATTTTTATGGTATGAACTTATTGCCATCAGTGGTGTTATCCTGTTGCCACTATGTCTATCCTATATAATTACATTAGTAACCAAAATAGTTCAACGGTCCCTATCAAAATATTGCATACAGAAGATGCTATGAAAATGACGATTCTTCAGAGAAAAGGCTGGAATGTATTAGAGAGGGATGATCTTGATGGTGAACTTGATAAACAGGGTATAGATAATGTTAACTGATTTTGAACAGTGTGTAAGTTCTTCATAGAAATATGATAAAAATCATTTACATATTAGAAGGGAGGAGTTGTGGGGAATAGAGATAAGGTGAAGAACTTACAGAAAATTTCCTGGTGCTCTGCCTTGGAACCCTGCTGGACCGGCCCTCACCAGGCTGTCCTTTCCGATCCCTCAGCAGGGAAGGCGGCCCACCACAAGGCTTGGATCCATCATTCATATGTGAGGCCTTGCCCTGCTCCCAACGCGCCTGCAGGGTCCAACTCGGGAAGATGGTGTTTTCATGTCTTATCCCCTTTTATGGCCTGATCTTCTCTCTTTTTCCCTTATTCTCCCCATAGATATGTGTGGATCTTAATGAGAACTACTGGGGGGAGGTGGAGGCCGGAAATAAGACTTACGGTCAGCCTTGGTTCTACCTGGGCCTCTGCCAGCTCTTGGGAAGAACCTGGGGAGTCAGGTTTTATGCAGCGGGAAGAGATTTGGGAGCCCTGCTCACAACCCAGAGAAGGACCCTCCCGAGGGGAAACATTCCCATAGGCTCTAATACACCTCCTCAGCCTCCACTCCCCAAGGACTGTTGTCTCCCTATGGGACTTTTATGTCAGCCCTTGATGAGATACACCAGCTGATGAACTTGACCAGCCCTACCCTCGCCACAAGCTATTGGCTCTGCCTGGACCTGCCCCCCCCACTTTGTGGGCATAGGCTTAAATGCCACCTGGGGGACAGAGGCCCCCCATCCTGAATCTTTCACTCTCGGCCGAGAGCCTGCCCTCGAAGTGCACCGTCCATGTTCCCAGGGTAACTTTGGGAGGGGGGAAGGGGGGGCACAGTGCATCAAGTCACAGGGCTATGATCTGGAGCACTCCCCATACAAGAAGCTCTGTGTGGAAGTTGTTGCTGTTTCCCCATACAAAGATACCGTAAACTGTTTAATATGGGCCCCCCGCAGGGTCCTATTTTGCATGCACTATGGGTCTAACCCCTTGTATCAGTGAATTCACTTTAATCTTGGAAGAATCCCCCAAGCTTTGCCTGCTTGTGCACATGCTCCCTCAGGTCTCTCTTACTCTGAGGAAGAGGCTGAAGCACATTCTGGTCTATTAGATAGGGCAAGAAGGGCTGTTCCTATTCTAGTTCCCCTCCCGGTGGGACTGGGAATAGCAGGCTCCAGGCTGGGGCACCGCTGCCCGGATCCGTGGGGACAGCCAGCTGTTGACTCTGGGTTCCCAGGTGGGCCAGGATCTAAAGGACCTGGGAAATAAAATATCCTTCTTGGAGAATTCCCTAAACTCCTTGGCAGAGCTGGTCCTACAGAATCGCCGGGGGCTAGATTTTCTCTATCTTAAGCAAGGAGGGGTACATCTGGCCCTTGGGGCAGCTTGCTGTTTCTATGCTGACAACTCTGGGGAGTCCCTCTCCGCAGTCAGACAGCGAATCAAGGACTGGGAGACGTCTCAACGCCAATCAATGTCTTGGTCCCAGTCACCTTTCAATTGCTCCCCTGGGTAACCTCCCTTGTGACCCCCCTGATAGGCCCCCTTACCCTATTTCTGCTGGAGCTACTGATTGCCCCTGGTTTGATTGTTTAACCACACATGTCAGGAAGAGGATCCAGGCAGTTAAGTTGTTTGTCGCCAGGGTCACTTACTCTCCCCTGACCTCTGATGAGTCCAGTCTCTGATGGTCTCAAGAAAAGGGGGGAGTGAAGTGGAAAAGCGCCCAAATGGGACCGTGAGAAACATAATCTTGAATCTTTCTGGGTAGAAGTTATTCTAGTTCTTCACTCCCTAATGCAGATGGTATTTTTACACCCCCAGATGTACTGTCCTGAGAGTCCTGAGACCTTGACAACCTGATAAGCTTCAAGAAATGCTGCTTGTTGCTGCCTGAGAATGACTCCCTTAGAGTGATAACTTTTTGCCTCCTGTTTAGAATAGAAATTCCTTTATTAGGACAAATGTATCAAGAAACATTTTGATGTCTCTCTCTTTTTTCTATAAATATATGGCCCTGAGGCCACTCATGACTGACCCTCCCGTGTTGGTGTTGGGGTTCAGTCGCTAGCTAGCAATAAACGCTCTTAAAACTTCATTATTTTGGCTGCCTGTTTTTCTCTCGCCTGGGTACTTCAATCTATATCTATATCTATATATATCTGGAGAGTGGTGAAAGTTGCTATTGAGATGAAATCTCTTGGGACGGTAACTAATATTGTTTTTACTTTTGAATTTGGAAACGATTATCTGATGAATTATTAAGTAAGTAACCCACCACTTGAGAGAAATACATAAGCTACTCAGAGAAATGTGCTCCTAGACTGTTACAGTCCCCAAAGAGGGACATTTACTCTGGAATTGTTTGTTGTATGTTATGATTATAGGATCAGTTCAGTTTCCGTCTGCGTAGTGCCAAAAGAAGCATTAGATCAGGAGGTCAAAGATAATGGCAAATTAGTTACAGTTGGAGGTCTGTATCTGGATAAGAATTGGGAGGACAACTTTGGCCTCCCACTCAAGGTGGAATCCTTCCGACTCAGTTTCCTAATTGTGTTTCTTTGAATAAAAACCCACCTGATTATTCCTAAGTCTAGCTATAAGGTAGAGCTGTTATAATTGGATATCAGACTGAGCTAAGGATGCTTGATCTTGTCATGTGTATGCTCCTAGGCTGGGGCCTGAAGAACAAGTTCTGATGGCATTATAATCATACCCCTACATTTTTCTCCGATAGCAAAATTTTATAATCGGAGCAAATGGTCAATAGAAACCATAAACACAATTCAATTATATAATATCTTGTTAATTCCTTGGTACTTTTATGCTATAAGTTTCTACAATGTCTGGGCTAGTTCTGTGGAGGGCCTCAGGATCAGTCAGAGTCAGGATCAAAGTCAATGTCTTTAGAAGGAGAAGTGAAGGAGCACAGTTCTCATCAAAGATAAATCTTGGACTCTGGAGTCTGAAGCCTGAATTTTTCTCTCCTCAGAGAGAGTCTGACCTTCTCCCTCAGCCTCTAATCCTTGCCGACAATTACCTCACTACCATACATTCAGCAAGTGCCAATTGTGAGGAGAGCCATCATATTATTATATCATCTAGGTATAGGCTTGTAGAACCATTATCTCACATTGATTAGGTACTTAGCCTTAAGTGCGCTGCTGTCTTAGATTCAAGTACACCTTTTCAGAGTTCCAGCCCTCTACAAGTTTCCTCTTTTCTTATATCTTGTTTGAACCAAGGTTCTGAGCAATAGTAAGCATCTATATTTCCCCTTTTTAAGCCTATCCAAATCTAGGTTAATCCTACGTTGTGTGACGCTAATAATGCCATGCTTGATGTGAAGGTGGTTTGAGCCTGAATTCTTTGAGGGATGATACCAAAATGCATGGCCCGGTACCTCAACATTTCTGGCATGCCCTGACACTTTGAACTCTTGAATCACAGTGACATGCTCATACCAGATATTGGGGTGGCTACCAGGGTGATCACTCTAAAATCTGATGTTTCATGTCTAGTAGATTATTTGGACACGAGACAGAAAAATAGACAATACAGACAAATGCATGGAACACTAACCTGTCTCTTTGATTTTCTAGATCTACATAGATCAGCTGATTTCTCCTTTCCAGAAATCTCCTTTGGTAAATTTTACCTTCTGTGCCATAGTGGTGACTGGGCTGGAAAATGTAATCTTTTCCTGACTTTGTTTCCTCTGGGGCCACCAGGAATTGTGATAGAAATTGTCTGATGATCTATTGGTTGGACGCTGTTGTCAATCATAACAATCGATGACACAAAAATATGGACAAAAATGGCTTATCATGCTCAGGGTATATGCACCACTGTATACAAAGACCAGTGACCTCTGAGAAGCATTTTCATACAACTTGAATAAATTTTGAGTTACAGAGACAGGATGGGTACAAGGACAGCAGGGGAAGGTAATGATTTGCACGTCTTAAAACAGATGGTTGAAGGGGAAAATCTATTCCAGGTAAAGTGGGGAAACGAGTCAATAAACACAAGAGATAAAACTGATATCTCATACTGGAGTTTACAGAGCAGAAACAAACCAGTTAACATCAGGGCTAGAGCTGATGACTCAGCTTGATTTAGCAGATTCTGGCTAGTCATATGACCTGTTTATCTTAAGGAAATGGTGGTACTCAAGTTGAGCCAGAAATTCTTTTATCCCATAAGTAAGAGGAAAGGATGATAGGGGTAAAGTGAAATGAAGTTTTTTGTTTTTTTTTTTCCCCCAAGAATCTCCACAGGCTGCATTGTCTGTGAGCATCAGTGGGCTTTTCTATCTCCCCACCCCGAAGAGGGACGTTTACTCTGGAATTGTTTGTTGTATGTTATGATTATAGGATCAGTTCAGTTTCAGTCTGCGTAGTGCCAAAAGAAGCATTAGATCAGGAGGACAAAGATAATGGCAAATTAGTGCTGGAAGAGAGCCCAGAAATCATTTAATCCAGTCCCACATTCTTCCCCCTAATTTGAAAGGACACAGAACACAGTGATATCTTCTCCAAGGAACAATAAGACAAATGACACGTACAAATTAGTGCTTAGTAGGACAGGCTATGGTAACGGAGCAGGAATTTTCTCTTACCTCCGTTTCCCAAAAGGCGCAATTCTCCAAAGCTCCCACTGAGGATCAGAGATTTAAAGTTTCCAGATGAGGAAATTAAGAGCCAGAGAGGTGAAATGGATGGAAAATCAGCTAGAGGTAGGCTTTGAAGACAGGAACTCTGACTCCAGAACCAGAGCCTTTTCCCATTGTATCATTCAAGGAATATGTAAATCAGGGTGGGCCATGAACACACATTCGAGAACGTGTTTCTTACTATTCCTTTTTTTCTTTTTTTAAATATTCAAACTGTACCAGTTCTTTCTCTGGAGGTGGATAACATTTTTCATTCTGAATCCTTTGGGATGGTCTTAGATCTTTGTAATGCTGAGAAGAGCTAAATCATTCCCAGCTTATCATCATACAATCTGTGTATTACTGTGTGTTACTGTGTATGAAGTTCTCTTGGTCTGCTCACTTCACTTTGTATCAGTTCATGTAAGTCTTTCCAGGTTGTTCTGAAAGCATCCCATTCATCATTTTTTGGTAGCACAATAGGTATCACATCACAATCATATACAACAACTTGCTGAACCATTCCCCAGTTGACGGGCAGGCCCTTACTTTCCACATATCTTTGCTACCACAAACAGAGCCATTAGAAACATTTGTACCTATAGGTACTTTTGCATTTAAAAAAAAATCTCTTTGGTATAGAAACCAAGTAATGGTATTGGTGGGGCAAAGGATAGTCACACTTTGATTGCTCTTTGGGCATAGTTTCTTTTTTTTCCTCAATAGTATTTTGTTTTTCCAAAAATATGTATAGCTAGTTTTTAACATTTATTTTTGTAAGACTTTGTGTTCCAAATTTTTCTCCCTCTCCCCCTTACCTCCCACCTCTCCAAGACAACAAGCGATCCAATATAGGTTAAACAGGTACAATTCTTTTAACACATTTATATGTTTCCCATGTTGTGTAATTCTGATTTTTTTTGTATTCCTAGGCTTAGCCCAGTGCCTGGTACACTGGGTTTGGGGGAGGGAGGTCTCAATTGGTGAAAGTCATACCAAGGGGGTAAAAGCCATATCAAAGAAGGGGGTAAAAGCCATTCCAAGGACATAGTGTCCAATAAATAACTTTCTGTGTGCCTGGAAACTTTTAAAAACTGATTGGCACACGGCCTTGAGTGTCTGAACATCTAACCATCCACTCTGGCCTTGTACCCGGGTTCTGGAACCTGGCCCAGCACTGAGCAGTAAAGGAAAACCAAACAGCATTAATGTGGGTACGATATGTTATAACTCCTCCTCCCTTTGGCCGGTTTCTATAATTGCTGATGGGGTGAATGGACTCTGGCAAAAGACCACATCCCTGGCAGCAACCCAGTGGGCCCCTGTAAAGAGCAAACTGACCCTGCAGAATTATCTTGTGCAGAGCCGTCCAGTACTGATGCCCACGGTTACCTTATGCAACCTGGAGGTTAAACTATAGACATCAACTCTCAAGGCTAACTTGTATAAGTAGGAAAACCGGAAGACCAGTTGATTTACTGACTCAGTATAGCCCACCTTGTTTTGGATCCTTTCCCAGTAGAGGTCTCGCCTCTCCCCCTTGTTCATTGTGGGTTCGCTAGGACTTTGCTGGCTTGATAAACTTTTGCCTCTAGACCTAGAGTTGGTTTGAGCATGTGGATTCATTCTGGATGACTCCCCACCTTCGTGACTTGTTGGACTTCATCAATTACCTTGGAACATTTTGGGGATCTTTGTGGGAATCCAACTGAATAGTCTGGCCTCATGCCAGGGATCAGAGATTCAGTGAATGGTCTGGTGACTGCCCCCGGCAACTCGTGCAAATAACTCATATGATTGTTAGACTACTTCTGCTGAGAGCCTGAGTAATTGGGAGGCAGAGAGGGACTGGAATATTGATGGAATTGTTGCTGGAGCAGTAGGGAAGGGCTCTGATAGGGATGAGTTAACCTCATGGTCCCACCCTCTGTGGAGGTCACTGGCAGCCCCTCCTTATTATGTCCATTCAGAAATCCGAGTTATATCAACCCCTGAGGTTGAATTTCCCCTATAAATCTGTCCATGGCTCATGCCATCTTTGCCAAATTCCTCTTGGGTTATAGCCCACCACAGCACTCTACCTCATGGTATCTTCCCCCTCCTATGTCACATGGTATCTCTCCTCTCGTCTCCCATCATGCCTCTATTCTTTCTCCTTCTTTTAGCTGACTCTCTTAGGGTGCTAAACTCCTTTATAGATTTGGCCTGTCAGCTAAGGGCGTACTCCAACTCATGGAGTAGTGCCCCCTTTTTCCTGGTTAATCGTGGTAAACCAGGGAACTTGTCTTTTCCATCATTAATTGTTAAAATCCCTTTCCTTGCTAACTATATACTCTCTCAACTCTATATCATAGTTACCATTCCCGGAGTCTATTTTCTCTCTCCGTTTTGCCTATAACTTCTAAATAAACCTACCTTTTGCCAAAGAGAATAGCCATTGTGAATGCTTCACATGATCAAACCTCAATATTTGGTGCCTATATCAATCTCATCATCAGTGCTGAACCCCAAATACATCATTTGGAAGCAGAAATTGCTCTTCTAAATCACATCACTTACATAACCATCATGGAGTTCCCGACCTCTTTCTTTGGTATCAATTTACCCCTTTGGTGGAGGGGTATCCCTTGGGTGGGGCTGGGGGAAGCTCAGTTTCATTGGTTGGGGAACACCCAATCAAACACATATAGTAAACACTTGTTGACTTAGTGACAGTCGATTGAATGCAGAAAACCAGCCTAACTACATTTAAAAAAGCTCATAATGGCCGAAAGCTGGCGCATTTTCTGGAAAACCATCTATTTCTTAGGCTGTGGATAGTTCGCTCTTTATCAGAATATCAGGAAAACTCACACTGGCAGAATGACAGCTCTGTTGAGTATTTGTTATTATTGGAAATGCTATTTCTTATCTTTAGTCCCGTCTCGGTCCTCCTGGCAGTACTGTACAGGTGTTGACCCCAAATGGGGTCATGAAGAATCAGATAGGACTGACAAACAATGGAACAACAAGCTCGATAAGGCCGTAGGGTCACCAGGCATGTACACTAGGGGGAAGATGTTAATGGGTCGAGGGACTCGGTTTCTGGTTTTATTTGATCGTGTGCTGTATCCTATCAGTTTCAGCATGTACCCCAAAAGGTGTATATTTACTTATATGTAAATTATATGCCTGTACATGCATGTACATTTTAAAAATATACTATATGTTATAAAGACACAAAAACGAAAATTTAAAAGATTGGAATAAAGGAAATAATTGATTCTAGAATCACTAGGGAGTCACTGAAATTTATTCAGTAGAGGAGTCACATATTCAGGCTTACACTTTAGGCAAATCACTTTGGGGACACCTAGACAGGGGATAGAGCACTGGCTCTGGTCTCAGGAGGACCCAAGTTAAAATCGGACCTCACACACTTAACTTCCTAGCTCTGAGACCCCCCATAAATCACTTAACCCCAATTGCCTCATAGAAGAAAAAGAAAATCTCTTTGGCATCTGTAGGAAGGCTGGACTAGAGAAGGGTGAAACTTGAGGCCCTGTGCCCAGTTTGGAGGCCATTCTAATAATCCAGGTAAAAGAGGAGGGCGTGAATGTGGGAGGACAGGTGGTTCGCTTAGACAACTCACCGCACTCAAGACAGAGCCCATCACCAGAGGCCACTGGCCCAGGCAGAATTTTCTCAATGGCACCTGGGCAGCTGCTGCCATAGGTAGCTGGAGACTTGAGATTTGAAAAGAACTGGTTGGGAGTTTGCAGGGCCAGAGGCAGGGGGCATTGAAAAGGGAGTATTGAATGAGGGAGTTCAGTGGAGGAATTTGGGGATAACACATATGTGGTTCTGTTGGAGATAAGTCCCGTGACTGGCTATCTCTGTTGATCATATAACTTTGGAATCAGACCATTGCCTCCACTTTGGAGGCCACTGAACGAAGATCACTGGGATGGTCTAGAATATAATGCCACCTGGTGGGCAAATTATGTATCATACAATGCTTCTTCGCTGATTAAGTTGATAACCCGATTTTTCTGTAGACTTGTAGAAGGCAGCACAAAAGCCCGTGTGAGGGCTGCTTACGGGACTGTAGTGTTCCAAGAGTCCCATGGGGTTATGTCTAAATAAGTGAACACTCAACCTACACTTGAATTATATATTTTATATTTACTTGAAAGAATGTATGTACATGGAGTTGGCCACTGGACAAATCAAATTAACCCATCCTTTTAAAAATAAGCGATAAAATGCTGTGTCTTGATGCCTTAACCAGATGAGAATACACCCATTCAATCATGGCCTTGAACTACAGTGGGAAAAAAAAAGGCCTTAGTAACTGGAGAGACTTGTCCGAGCTACACTTAAATTGGCTGAGAAATTTAGTAACAGCCTAAACAAAGGCACATTCGAGCAAGGGGACTGACTGGGGGAGGGAGAGAAGAGCCCTACCTCAGGCCTCAGGATTACCTGCCTTCGACCAAAAATGGACTGTTCATCTTCTGGTAGTGTTCCCTGATCAACAGAAGAGTGTATTGGGAGCCGAGGACAGATTGGACAGAGATTCACGAGTCTATCTCTAAAGAGCTCAGCAGAAAAGCTGTACATACATACCTGAGGAGACTGTTTTCAGGACTTTCATGAGCTGCTTTCCCCTTTCCCACATGCATGCTAAGCTTGCGCCTACTTTCCCCTGGACTCTCTATGAACTGGTAGCATGGCACAGACATTTGGGGGGCTATTTTATACCTATTGTTTTTATTATTCTACTTTAGTAAAATGCCTTTCTAAAAGTTAATTAATACCCATAATCACGGCAGTAAGTACCCCCCCAAGGGGCCAAATTATAACCTTAGAAAGCGATCATCCCCTCCTAAACCTCTCAGGGTTATACTTAGTGGCTGAATTGAGGAGACTTGATTTGCCCATGTGAGTGGGGAGTAACTGCAGAGAATGGACGCATATTGTCCCCCTTTCCAAAGGGTGCCAAAAGGCACCAAAAAAGATAACCTCTTTCAGAGCACATTATGGGCACTTAATAAATGCTTGTTATTTATGGAACCCTTTAAGATTTGTAGATTTATTATCGTGTGAAAAAAAGCCACATAGTCTCTTGGATCACGAGCCATTACCTTGAATTTTCTTTCCGCAAGCACATCAAAGATAGGAACTAAACAAAAGATCCTTGTGAGACGCTGGCCAAGAGGGGGTTTATTTTGTTCAAACATGGCAAACATGTACAAAGGCACAGTGGTACTTAGCTTCTCCACATGCTGCCACTTTGTCTCCATCTGGACACGTGTCTTATCAGTATGTCATCAGTATGAAGGCTTGAGGGGTCTTATGCACCTCTGGGACTTTCTCTGATATGCGAAATACCCATTTCGGTTTGAGTGCTCGTTGCTCACCATGTAATTCTTTTAACACAATTGGTATGTGTTGCTCATTAATCTGACCTGTTTGCCACAGAAAAGCCTTTCACTTGGTCTTGAAAGATTCAAGTTCATGTGATTTGTAAGTTAGGTATGAAGATCGTGTATTTTTAAATGGACAGGAGTCAGGAATTCAGGTTAGGGGAAAATCGTCAGTCTTTATTCTCAGTGAAGAAGGATCAGAGGTGGAAGAGAATCGGCGATAGCAATGTGTGCAGCTGAGTCAAGAAGCTAGCTCGACCAGCAGCCACACAACCAGCAGCTCGGAGTCTCAAACCCAGGCCCAATCTCTCCCAGCTTCTCTTCCTCTCTCTCTCTCTGCCTCCACCCACCAAAATCGTCATTTCCTATACAACACATCAGAACTTGCAAGGAGAGTGGGCAGGGACCATTCTTTATCCAATCATGTATATTAATAGAGTATAGCCCAATTACTATTTAGCCTCACGTACTTGGGACCTCAGTGCATCAACTCAAACCTCAGCCCATTACATCTCCCGCTTTCTTTTATTTTAGAACACAGGTGGTCATGCCATCCCTGACTCCTCAGGGAGGTCAGAGCCCCCAAGGGGAGGTGATCACAGCCTTCCTAACTTCTCAGAGAAGGTGAAAGCACCGAAAAGGAGGTGATCACAGCCTCCTGACTTCTCAGGAAAGGCGGTGAAAGCACTAAAAGGAGATGATCACGCCTCCCTGACATCTCAGGAAGGAGATGAAAAGCACCAAAGGGAAATGGGGGTTGCTAGGGGTTTCTGGGCTGAAGGTCTTATTATGCACAAACCCATCAGCATGGGAGGTATGACACAGCACATAGCAATAATGCAGAGGCTATTAGGATGACCTCCCACAGTCAGTGCAAGCTCGATGTGGTGTAACAAACATGAATTTTACACGCAAGTAGCGGAATAGCAAACAATATAAATCAACATGGTGTTGGAAAAGATCATCAGAAGTCCTAGAAGGAGGGTATGTAAACAAGTCACACATACACCTTCTTCAGCAGCCAAGAGATAAGTCAAACAATCTATTGTCCATTGTTTCAATGTCAGGGAATCCAATGATCCCCTGAGTTTTGAAGTCCTGCAAAGTCTTTTTTATGTGTTAGGGAATCCAATGATTCCAGCAGATTTTGAAGTCCTGTAACAGTCTTATCATTCCCAGGAGAATCCATGATTCACGGGGGTTTTGAAAGTCCAACAATCTTTGATGTCCATAAGTCAAACGCCATAACTGCCACGCTCTTTCAATGGTGAGCACAATCAGCAACACACCCTGATATTTCTTGGGTCTTTCCTTTGTTTAAGGTCTGCTCGTCTCTGCGATGGACAAGGCGAATATGGCTCGTTGGCACCCATCTGATTCCTTCTCCACCTGTAGAGATAAAGCAAACCCTCTCCCCAAAGCAGTTAGCCTATCTGGTCCTTTCCCATTCACCACTTTCTGGGTCTCTCCACATCACCTGAGGATTATCTAAAGATAGTGGAGCTGCTCGCACTGGACACTGACCTTCCGGTGGGTTATAAAACCTGTCAGCCGGAGCCAGTGCATCTTTGTCAAAAATCAAGAAGTTAATAGTATAAAGAGCTAGATTTAGAAGTTCTCTAGGGTTACCCGTGGCTCCCCCTTTCTTTTGTTTTTGGAGGAGCGTCTTAATATCTCTGTTTCTCCTCTCCACTATTGCCTGTCCTTGAGGATTAAAAGGTATGCCGTGGTGTGTAAAATCTTATACTGTGCACAAAAGTGTGCAAATGTTTCAAGTATAAGCAGGACCATTGTCTGTTTTATTGCTTGAGCACACCCATAATGGCAAATGCTTGTATGAGGAATTCAGTGACCACTCGGGCTGTCTCTTTTGCTGCTGGTATTGCAAAAGTGAATCCTGAAAAGGTGTCTACCACAACGTGGATGAAAGACAGGCGACCAAAAGATTTCTAATGGGTCACATCCATTTGCCAGATTTCATTGGGTCTCAAACCACGAGGGTTCTTCCCTGGGGGCAGTGTAGGAGCGTGGAAAGGAAGGCAAGCCGTACAGGCTTTTACTATGCTCCTGGCTTCCTCTCTTGTTATTCCAAATTGTAAACGTAAAGCTCGAGCAGCCTGATGATATTTAGAATGAGATGCCTGAGCTTCTTGGAACAAAGGGGTATTGACCAACATAGTTAGAAGGCTATCTGCCTTTGAATTGCCATCAAATATGGGACCTGGAAGTCCACTATGAGAATGGACATGTAATATAGAGATCTTACCTGGATGCTTTCTCACTTGCTCTTGAAGTTTCTTAAAGAGTCGATATATATTAGAGGCTGCAAATTTTATTTGGGCTGTGGCAATTCTTTGTACCACACCTACTGAATAGGCCGAATCAGATATTACATTTATGTCTCCTGGATGATAAGTAAGAGCTAGAATGATCGCGTACAATTCATTCTGCTGAGTGGACTGAAAAGGAGTTCTGACTACTCTCTTTATAGTTAGATCATGAGAGTACACAGCACAAATATTATGTTTGGATGCATCCGTGAAGATAGTTGGTCCTTTAAGAGGAACTTTAGAAACTTTTTCTTCAAGAATCTATCGCCAATTATGTAATAGTCTGATTATCTTTAATGGAGACCCATGTAAAAAATTTGGAGCCATGGCTAGTAAAATTTGCCACTCTGGGATGGTCTCACAGCACACATTAATGTGTGTATTGGTATAAAAGGTGTATATCTTATCAGGTCTTGTCCCAGATAATTGTACTGCTCGCTTAGTGGCCTTTAATAAAATTCTAGCCACAAGCACCGGGTAGGGTGTAAGGCTTTGTTCTGGTTGTGCCGGGAGGTTCACCCACTCTATCCCACTGTCTCCTTGATGAAGGACAGCTGTGGGTGCCTCTTGTGTGGCAAAAGCTGATATCTCCAAGGGTTTTTGAGTGACTCTTTCAACCACATTGGATAAAGCCAGTTCAACTTCTCTCAAAGCCTCTTGAGCTTCTTTTGTAAGCTGGCGTGGTGAATTTAAAGCACTGTCTCCCTTAAAATGTCATATAACGTTTGTAACTTATAGGTAGTCAAGCCTAACACTGGTCGCATCCATTGGATATCTCCTATCAATTTCTGAAAATCATTCAATGTGTTTAGCTTTTCTGTTCTTAAGGAGAGTTTTGAACTGTAAGCACCTTAGGGTATACTTCATATCCTAAATATTGAAAAGGAGCATGTCTTTGAATTTTTCTGGTGCTATATATAATTTGTAATTCTTAGTGTTTCTATAGGTCTTTTGTAGACATGCTCTAACATTTGTTCCTCAGGTGCACATCCCAAAATGTCATCCATGTAATGTAATAGCATAACTTTTGGGAATGCTTTTCTTACTGAGCAAGAGCAGCAGCAACATACATTTGACACATAGTAGGCTGTTTTCATTCCCTGTGGCAAAACTGTCCATTCATATCTTTATAAGGCTCAAGCTAAGTTAACGCTAGGGCACTGAAAAGGCAAATCTTTTCATATCCTTCTTATCCAGAGGATAGAATAGAAACAATCCTTAATATCTATGACCCAAAGAGGCCATTCTCTAGGCAACTGAGTAGGAGATGGAAGTCCAGGCTGAAGAGTTCCCATAGTTTCCATCTGTTCATTCACTTTTCTTAAATCCGTTAACATCCTCCATTTTCCAGATTTCTTTTCACAACAAACACTGGGAATTCCAAGGACTTAGAAGGTTTTACGTGTCCTTGGTCAAGCTGTTCCTGTACTATATCTAATAAGGCCTGAATTTTATCTTTACTTAAGGGCCACTGCTCTATCCACACTGGTGTATCAGTTTTCCATTGGATAGGAACAGGTGAAAGTGTTGGCAGGCCTTCAACAGCAGCCCTGCTTAAAAAACCGAAGTACTCATTTTAACCTAATTGCTGTAAAACGTCTCTTCCCACAGATTGATGGATTTTTCAACTATAAAAGGAGCAAAAACTCCTGTTTTGCCTTCAAAAGTCCATCTCATAGGGGCAGCACTAACTTCAGCTGCTATTGATCCTCCTACGCCGAGACATGTAGGTGTCTGCTTTAATCTTTGGCCAGTGACTGGGCAGCTGGCACTCTAATGACCGTCCGATCTGCACCGTGTCACCAATCCTTCCAATGGAAGGCCATTTATATAGATCGTGAGCATAGGTCGGTCAGTTGTTACAGCTGCTGTCCAGTAAATTGTTGGATTTTGTGATCTGGAATCAGAATCTGGGTGACTATCACCAGGCTGCTTATTAGGATTCTGTATGAGTAAACCTGATGCTACTATTTCTCCTGGGTGATAAGTCACACATTGTCTGCCTGTATTGGTGACTGGGATATTATCTACACATTCCCCAGTTTCCCACATCAGTATGTGGATGGACACTGTTTTGTACGTACTCTCAGGAGGTGAAATGGTCAAGCCTACTGTGCCTGGAGGCAAGGGATCCATAGGCTGGAGAGGAACAGATTTCCCCTCTCCAGGGGGTATCTCAGTTGTCTCAGCTGCATACAACTCTATTCTCCCTAATTGTAATCTCTTTCTCCCATCAGGTTGCTTCCTGGCTGGTTGATTGTATAATCCCTTTCTCCCATCATATGGCTTCCTGGTCATATTGGGGTATTGGCCGTCTAGGCACTCTCTGGGTGCACCATTGGCTGCCATCATGCCCCAAGTGTTTTTTGCCTGGGGCCCTGGGGCTGGGCCCCTCATCCCGTTTCCCTGAACCTGTCTACATTCTGAGGCCCAATGAAGCCTCTGTTGCATTTGGACATGGGGTACTGGGTCTTGTTCTCCCACTCTGTTTTCTCACTCTGCCTCTATACCAACATTGAGCTTTCAGATGCCCTACTTTACCACGCTGAAAGCGTTGTCGTGTCTCTCTAGAAGTCCCTTGCCGGAAGGGACCCTGTCTACCCATGTTGGGATCTTGGGAAGTCTGCATCATAGTCTGGCTATAAAAGGCATTTGTGCCCACTGTGGCACAGCGTCTTATGAACTCCTCTAAAGGAGCATCCTTGGGCAGTCCTAGTATAATCCTTCTGCACACCTCATTAGCATTTTCCTTAGCAAGTTGCCTTATTAAAACATCTCTTGTTGGATTTTCCCCATTAGTTCTTGTGATAGCAGTCTGCAAACGTCCCACAAAGTCAGCAAAGGGCTCATCTGGCCCTTGCATTATTTTTGTGAAGGCCTCACCTTTGTCATTTTATTGTAGAATCAAGCCCACGCTTGATAGCATTAGCAGCAATGTGCTCATATGCTGCTACTGAATAATTAACCTGTGCTGTGAGGTCTGCATATGGACCTATACCTTGTAGTAGGTCATAGGTGATCGCAGCATGAACAGCATTTTGACTATTGTGTTGGGCTTGTATCCTACAGAGCTCACTATATTCAGAAAGCCACATGTAATTTTGTCCAGGTTCTAGGCATACCCTTGCTATAGATTTCCAGTCATCAGGAGTCAAGATTTCAAAAGCCAAATTCTGTAACAGCATCTTAACATAAGCTGATGTAGCCCCATAATTAGTGCAGGCCTTTTTAAGTTCTTTAATGATTTCTACATTAAAAGGGGCGTATCTTCGACTTTGTTGACCTAAGGCATTAGACTGGGAAATTACAGGAAACATAAGTGGCTGGAGCTCCCGGATGTCCACACCCTTTTCTTTGGCCCTCTTGCAGCCTACTCATGATTGGTGCTGTCACTGCCCCCCCCCACTGCCCCTCCTCCCTCCATCCCGGGGGTGGAGTTGGTGGAGGAGAGTCAATCACTTGCTCCTGGGGTGGGGCTGAAGCTGCCTCCTGAGGGGGAAGGTCACCACACCCTTGCTCACTTAAGTCTCCATGCCCTGTGGGGATATGGTCATTAATCTCTTCATTGTCTTCCTCCTTAATATCATGGCTACTCTGAGAAGGAGCAGGAGCAACGGGGTTTTTCTTTCTTCTAGGGATAGGGTTTCTTAGTGCTAACTGAATTATACTGTATAAATAAAATGCCTCGATGGAAATTGAATGAGGACCACATTCTCTGAAATGCATGGACATCTCTTGTCCAACCCGGGACCAGTTATCTCCAGAGATCTGCTCCTCCTCTACGAACCAAGGGGAGATGCAGTTTAATATACCCACAAATCTCGCTGTCTGTTCCCAAGTTATAAGTAACCCATGTATTTCTATCCGCTTATGCATGTTTTCTATAGCACCACTCTTGGGTGGGGTTGGGGGGCGGGGATTTGTCCCATTTTAGCCAAAAAAAAAGATTACTGGTTTAGTTTTTAAGAAAATAAGTTCCCTATTTGTCTATTAACAATACTCACCCAAGTTCCTGGTCACCGGAGACTTCTTCAGTCCTTGGTTCCCACTGTTGGGCACCAAATGTGAAGATCGTGTAATTTTTAAATGGACAGGAGTCAGGAATTTAGGTTAGGGGAAAATCGTCAGTCTTTATTCTCAGTGAAGAAGGATCGGAGGTGGAAGAGAATCGGCGATGGCAATGTGTGCAGCTGAGTCAAGAAGCTAGCTCGACCAGCAGCCACACGACCAGCAGCTCGGAGTCTCAAACCCAGGCCCAATCTCTCCCAGCTTCTCTTCCTCTCTCTCTCTCTGCCTCCACCCACCAAAATCGTCATTTCCTATACAACACATCAGAACTTGCAAGGAGAGTGGGCAGGGACCATTCTTTATCCAATCATGTATATTAATAGAGTATAGCCCAATTACTATTTAGCCTCACATACTTGGGACCTCAGTGCATCAACTCAAACCTCGGCCCATTACAGTTAGGCACTTTCCTATTTGGGCTGGCCCCTTCGCAGGCTCAGCTGGGATTGTGGGTAGTGTTAGTTCACTTTCTTACTTTTCTTAACACAGATATCCAGGGGTTGAATCCTGTGGCAAAATCACCAGAGGAAGCGGCCAAGAGATGTCCAGACTGGGCTGTGATCCTCATTGCTGGGAGAATGAGGTGGAATGAGGTAGAGAATTAGAATATAATTTAGGTATTGAGAGCTAAAAATTTACTTTTGACCACCAATGTAGTGACACCAGAAAGGTTTGGATGTGAAAGGCTTCAGTCCCCGAGACCTGGCATTTCATGTGCGAGTCCTAATTCTGCTCATGTGCACGGGTATATCCATGTACTTCTGTGACTGGTCACCTTAATCTTCTGGAGTTACTGTCACCGATCAAGAATTTACCCCCCGGAGATCTACAGGGACATGGGCCCCGGGGATGAGCCCTGGGGATGGACCCCGGAGATGGGCCAGGACAGGCCTCAGACTAGTAGACTCAGTCTACTACTGGTTCAGTATCTTTTCCAGCTTGGTGGGACCTACCAGGGACATAGATATAGGAGGAAGACTTTATCCTTTTGATGTTGTCGTTTCACCTCTGTCATCTTTGACTAAACTGCTGTTCCCCAGATTGCTTTGTAGGTTTCATGTGTATTTGTATTTTAAAAGCAGTGTCTTAAAGTGTTTATTAAACACTATTATACTGTGATTTGAAATGCCTTTCTGCCTTTGAACATTTTGTAGCAGAGGTCTGGTTTTTGATCCACCCTCGGCCAAGGAAGAGCCGGATCTAAACGACCCCAAGAGCAAACATGCCAATTGTGTGCATGAGTTCTTATGGCACTATGGTACCAGCTGCTTCTTGACCTGACGTTTCTGGGGAGCAGGCCCAGCATCTGACTTTACACCCACATTCCATCTCCTCTTGGATTCCTCGAGCTCCCTTCCTCTTGGAGACTTTTGCCTTAGGTGATCAGCATCTTCATCCAAGAGAGCACTCTATAGAGGCTAGAAACTGGACTCTAATCATTGTTCTGCCTTGCATCTGCTACCCAGCTTAGTTTCAACTCCTCAAAACAAGATGCCCTAGCACTGTCCGGTCCCTCCCCATCCCATCCCCTTTCTGCTTCCTTCTGCGTCATCTCCCCCTTAGATGGGAAGCTAGTGGAGGGCAGATCTTCCTTGTGTATTAATCTTTAACCTCAAGGTTTAACACAGAACCGCCTGGGACACAGGAAGTTAATCAGTGTTTGTTGGAATCTTTACAAAGTGTTAAGCCATTGGAGTTGATTTGATCTTAGAAAGAGATATTTTGGGCCAGAGCTTGAAACAAGATACTAAGTGGAACTGATAGAAACAATGCTTTTGTTCACACCTTTAGAGAGCTCATAAGTATCTAAGTACTCAATGGAGTTGACACAAGAATGCAGGGCTTAGTATGGCTTAGTCCGAATTATTAATTTCCTTAAGGCCAGAGAGCACTCTGGAGATAACCTAGAATCCCTCCAAAAGGTGGAGTTAACCTTGGGAGATCACATAGAATATAGGGAGCTCTTGGAGCTTGAGCTTAGTTCCTTCTTGTAGTGGGCCTACTTAGGAGTTACTTTGAAAGACTTTTTCTGGAGCCCTAGAGTTTTACCTGGGAGTTGGGGGAACTCTGGGAACCTACAAGCCCTACTCCTTTGAGGCAAGAGCTCATTGTATCTTCTACCTTGGTGCTGGCTGAGGCTAAAGAAAGGAGGCAGGCCACACAAAGCTGCAAGAACTCTTGTTTTTTGCAGAGATAGCTCAACCAACTGGCCAGACTTAATATGGAAACAAATGCTTGCATTTTACCAGCTGGCTTCGCGATTTTGGAGTCAATATTTATTTCCAACTGAGACCAAGGCTGCCTCCGTGAAAACCCCACAGGTGTTGACTAGTTGGAGTCCCCATTGAGACCTTGCCCCTGATCCACCCATGAACTTGGAAACAGAGAGACGAGCCTTCCGTTTCTGTTCTCACTTCCCAAGCCCGGCTGAGACACACAATACTCCCCATGAAAGAATTAGGAAATGGCCTGACAGAAGGTCTTATGGGGACCAAACAAAGTGGGGTGGAGGAACAGATGTGTTCACAGGAGTAACCCTCAAGCCCTAGGGTTCCTGAAACCACAACTAAAACTCCTTAAAATATTTCGGTCTAATCCGTTTCCCTTGTAATCCCATGTATTTCCATCTGATACGTTTTACCACCTGCTTCCAAGAAGGGTCTTGAGATCTGGGCAGACTGCCAAGCAGAGCCTATGTCAGAAAGCCCAGGTTAAAAAATACAGTGAGAACCGGAATGTACGTTTGCTCTGGCTGCCATCGTTTCCCTTTATCGCGCCACACCAGCCCTCCAAACCAACGGCAATAAATCAGAGTTGACGGGCTGTGTGAACATTTTTATTAGGTAAAAACTCTAAGCCCTTATCAAAAACCTCTTAAGATCATTATCCCTTCCTGCTCTGGAGACCCTAGGTCTGGTCTTGGAGAACTGGCAGTGGTATTCTAGTGCTTGGGCTATTCATGGTGGCACTCTCCCCACTTTCATTCATCATTCATCATCTAGAGGAAGAGAGATAAGGCCAGGAACGCCCACCGTCAGTCGGGACCACAAAGCCAAAACCCCAAGACTACCAGACCATAGCATGGTGGTAGGAGGAAAAGTGAATTAAAGTCTAAATGAGGGTGGGGACACAAAGGGAAAAGGAGAGCGCATTTATGGACTGAGTCCTCACAACCTCCTGAGGAACATATCTATTTAGTCCTCACCCTCAGAACTACATTTAAGAGTTTGATCCTGGTGTCAAATGGGCTGTCACAAGAATTGTTAAACTGATCTAAAGAGCCAAGAATAGATGGTGGTGGTGTTTCAATGAGTCTGTGAAAATAGTGCAAAACCTTAAGCTGGCACCCACCCCAAGGGTTCGGCAGACTGAGGGAAGTGGGAACGGGGAGTGCCATTCACCAGAGCTGAGTCCCCTGGATCCTGGAGATGGTCCAGGCTAGCCCGTTTGAGGCCTCAAAGAAAGAAAAAGAAACTGTGGGTGCCAGGAAGCATCACTGTCTTGCAACACCTTCTAAGGATGGGAAGTGAGGCAAGAGGCCCTCGGACTCAGCAGCTCAGTACCTTATTGAAGTGGCCTCATTCTGCCACTGCTGCTGTTTTGACCATCACAGCCCCTCCAGAGCTGGGGCCTGGGCAGCTGTCCCACCCAGTTCTACCCAAGTGCTCTTTGACAGGTTCACCAGGAAGTGCATGATGAGTTTAGGACACTGAGTCGGTATGGGAGAAGGGTGGCAGGTGTTACCGGGAAACAGGCCTTCTACAGGCAGGGGATGAAGGACCTGCTGAAACCCAAGACTCCTCCTGGGAGCCTGACCATCAGGCATCCTGGGGTCTGCCCCTGGGCACGGCTCTGTTTCCCCTGAAGCCTGCTCATCAAAAAGGATTTGAAGACGTCCCTCCCTGTTTTTCCCATGATGCCTAGGCTGGAAACATAGTCATATAACACGCTTTAGAGAATCTAGCAGAGAACGCCTGATCTTCCCACCATTAACGTATGCCCAGACTGCTGGGTCAAGAGAGCACCCATGGGAACTCGAAAAACACTTTTATGCCAGACACACATGCCACAGGAACACACAGACACACAGTACACAGACACATGTGTACGCACACATGCACAGCATGCAACAGGGACATATATGTTGTAGAGCATGCACCCACACGCACACTCCTCCCACCTGTCCGGAGGTTCTTCCCACGATAAGGGACTGGTAGTTCAGGATTGATCCTGCAGTCTTGCTGCTCGAGCCAGCCGGAAGGCATGGGCTGGGGAAGCCAGGAGGCAAGCTAACAGGGAGTGGAAGTACGTCCTAAAAGTACAATGAGGCCGGAGGACTGGGCATCTCAGGTCCTGCAGGCGTGGCCCATGTGCAGAGGGGCCTGGGCCTGCCGCCCTCCTTTGTGTGCCTGTTGACCAAAGCCATTCCTGTTAGGCTGGAGAGATCACCCCTGGACACCCCACCCTTTCACGCCGGCTCTGCCAGTGCCAGATGATGGAGTGACATCTCTCCTTGGCCTCGTGGGCCTGACCCACCTTCCTGTCCCACTCCCGTGAGACTGTGCCTCCCTGCTCAGTCTCCACGTTTCCACCTTTACCCATCTGTAGCCTAGTAGTGCAGCCCCCTGCCGCCACACGCAAATGCCTCACGTCCACGCCAGAACACGGAAAGGCCTCAACTGGATCACAATTGGTTGTTACTCCAACCCCCCCTTGGCTTAGCAAGCCCACGCCATGTCCTTCAGCTTTACCATGACTTTCACTCCCTACGATCCTCAGTTAGCCCCCGACTCATGTAGAAGCAAATCCTAGTCGGCGCCCAAGGACTTAGTTTTCTACAAATAATAAATCTCAGCTCATTAGGCGTGAGGAATGTCCCACAAACCCATAAGCAGCTGTACCGACTGAGCCTGGGGCCCAGCTGAGGAGGGCTGATGGGGATGTACTGGGTCACAGCACATTAAGGCTTGTGCATGCAGGCAGGGCTTTTGAGCCACCATTCCTGGATGCGGGTGCAGATGGCCCACCAAGAGAGAGTTGGAAAAAGAGAATTCACGAAGGATGAGCCAAGCTGAATCGGCACCAGGATTCCAACCCAGGAGTCCCATCCCCTGCTGGGCCCTCCGAAAGGAACCGGGTACTATGGGCAGCCCCAAACAGCACGCCTGCAAGCCCAAGAGCAGAGGCCGGCTACCAGAGGAACCCCAGGTTGAGTTAGGGAGTCTGTTTTATGCAAGAAGTAGAAGTCGGGGGCTGAGCTCCGGCCCACTCTAGCACAGTTAAAAGCAAACCCTGTACCGGCGCTACTGCTCAGTCCTTTCTGCAGCCCAGCTAGTCGGAGGAACTCCCTGAAAATGGAAACCCAGTGACCCGGTCCGTATGGCCTGCCAGCTTCCAACTTGAGTTGCAGTCACTGCAGGCGACCCCAAGCCCACAGAACTTCTTACTCCCTGAAGTGCTCCTCATGAAGACACAAAGGCCACCACCAGGAAGCGGCTCGTATGCGGCTGGTGGCAGGTAGGGGTATACCATCCGGGTGATCTGATGCTCTCCTCTGCTTAAACACTGTCATCCCCGACCGCCTCACCCTTCCGGCACCTACTACCATTTGCCGGGTAGACGTCACCTGATGGAGGGAGGGAGCGAGGAATGATATTCGCTGCTCAGCCTGTCACCAGAGCGGGCGGAGAACCTTATCAGCAGCCTGATTGGGTCTAAAGATGGGGTGCACGGGCTGCCAGGCCCCTCACGTCCCCAGAAGTAAACCGGAGCCCTCCAGTCAAACTGCACTAACTTCTACCTAGTGTCAACCCGGGTGAGAGGCATGGTTCTGTAATTAGCTGGGTGAGAATGATTTTAGATGCACAAAGTGCCTGCTCAGCTGCCACAGTTTTGGCACCCTTCATCCCTTTTCAAGTATCCAGCCCATCATGCACCAGCCCATCCTCTCATCTATCTTCAACCTGAAGCCCGCTTTACTTTGGCCTCCACATCATAATTCATGAAGGCTGAGTCTTGTATGAAAATGGGAAAAACCCCATATGCTGAAGCAAAGGGCGATTCAGGAGTGCTGGCCTTTGCATATGGGATCCCAAATAACTGAGCCAAGCCAGTTCAGCGTACGTGTCCTCCCAGCCAGCCCTCAGCTCAGCCTCTTCAGAGGCCCCAGAGCGGGCCTGAAGTGCCCTCCTGGGAGGACATGCAGGCCCTCAATTTCTATCTGAGAGGAGGAAACAGGCCAGAGGCCGCAGCTCAACTCAGATCCCGACTTCAACTTCAGGCCTGGGCCTAGCCCGCCACAAGGCCGCTCTGGAGCGTCAGTGACGCCCATTTCACCGGGCCAGTGGGCACATCAGCCCCAGTCCAGAGACCAGATGCGAGGCTGCCAGGCACCGCACTGCTGCTGCTGACATCAGCAGGCCGTAAAGTCATAGTCGTCGTCCGGTGCTTGTGCTGGATGGTATAACCACCAAGAGGCGTAACTCACAAGAGAAGGCAATGAAGCCTGTGAGCTGTCCCATCTCACCTCATTTTGCCCTCCTTTCTATTGGGCCCACAATGGGGAACAGAGTAGAGCCACATCTAGAGGCCTGGGCCAGGGGAAGCCGCCACAGTCAAATTGCCTCCCTGACAAGTCCTCTGGTCGTCTTCACTTTCTGACCAATAGCTCCTGTCCCTATCCTGTTTGGCCTCCTCCCAAGGACCCGGCCTCCTGCTGCGGGGTCTGCAATTAGCTTAGCCAGGAGGGCACGGCCTCCTGGGCTTTCACCACCATTGCCGGTACAGTGTATCTGCCAGGATCAGTGGGGCTTACCCTGGAAATGATCCTGCAGAGGCTGTGGCTGATTTTGTCTTGAACCCCTAGCCAAAGTAAGCACACCCAGCCTCTGCCCTTCCCTATCCCTGCTTCTCCCTTCTCTCTCCCTCCTCTCGGAGCAAGCTTTTAAACTGGCTGCTAGCTGCCAATGACCCGTCCAGGGTGTCACCAGGTTGGGCAGAGGTTTCATGTCCTCTGACCCCGGTGTCTGGTGAAGTCCTTTCCCTGGGAGGGCTGTTTCCCAGAATATCAGCCTTGATTATTATTAGTTTACCCGGCCACAGGGGCAACCTCTCAGGACCTCACCCATGACCTAATGATACCCATGAAGCTTGGGAAAGTGCATCAGCTCCTGGAGGTTTCAAGCTCATCAGGATTCAGGCAGTGAGGCGGGTGCCTCCTTCCAAACTGCGCCCACCTCTGCAAGAGAACTGGCCTGCCTCCATCTTTCCCAGTTCTCCTCTGTCCCTGCACTCCGCTAGTTTTTTTAAAATAACACCTTTTCCTTTTCAAAGCACATGCACTGACATTCTGCAAAGTCCTTGTGGTTCAAGTTTTTCTCCCTCCTAGCCTCCTCAGACGGCAAATAGTCCAGACAGGGTCAAATAGTTCAATTAAGTATATAGAAAGTGAACAATGTGCTGATGACCCTCTGAAGTTCTCGAGCACCAGTCCACAGCGAAGCGCCAGCCCTCCAGTCTCATAATCTGTCTCTCTTCACTAGCAGCATAAAGTGAGACCTCCGCATGGAAGAACACAAGGGGCCCTGGGTGGGAAGGGAAAGTGAAAGGGCGCTCAGCTAAGGAGACAACCAGGTGGATGGGTCTACAGCAGCTATTTCTCCACAGCCCCAGAGGAGTCCGATCCTCAGGCAGATACCTTCTGCCTGTTTTGAATTCTCTGCCCTCTCCCGGTAAAGGCCTGGAAGGCCTGCTGCCCAGAAAGCCCCTCAAAATGTCTGTTGTTGAAAAGTAAGCAGGCAAATTTTTCTCAGAGAAGAGGCCCTCAGAGGGTCTTGGGCCGAGTGCACAAGCTGCCAAGGGATGAGGACCTGGGTTCTAAAACCTGCTCAGCCTCCTGACCATCTGCCCAACCTGACAGATGTGTCTCACAGAACTGGGGCCTGGGGACCCTATTGACCACAGCCTGACTGAGGGAGGTTTCTCCCAAAAGGTGAGAGGATCATCAGTGAAGGGGCACCAACCGGGAGTGGGGGGCACGGGAATGGGTGGAACCAGGCCCCATGGGATCTGCTACTGTGGCATTCTGGATGGCGTGTCAAGATGTCCAGGAGGCAGGGAGTCCAGCCAGATCTATGATCTGAGAATGGAAGAAGGTCCTGTGGAAGATGGTATATGCGAGCACCACCCACAGTTGGGGGAAGGAAGTGCCATCAGGAGGTTAGTCCCCGGCCGTTCCCAACCCCAGCCTCCCTATCCCTTGCCTCAGCGGCAGACATAGAAACAGAAAGTACATAGACAAGGGACATGGGTCAAGATCTGGCCCATCTTACTTGACAAACCACTGTGAAGTTTTCCAGCTGGCTTGGTTCTGTCAGTCTTTAGTTTCCCTGTTTCCAGTGCCTAGTCCTCTTACAGTTTCCTCCCATTTCCATCTCCAGCTCTCTTCCTACTTCCTATCTTCCAGCTCTTCTCACAGCCTCCCATTTCCCATCTTCCAGCTCCTCCCATTTCCCGGGATCCATGAACATCAGGAGCAGCTGGTTGGGGCTGCAGTGAGCAGAGTTGGGCTTGGAGTCAAAGCAAGTCCCAAAGTTCAAATCTGGCCTTGACACTTATCAGTCAGGGGTCCTGAGCGTGATTTCACCCACTTTGCCTTAATCCCCAGAGAAGGAAATGTCAACCCTGCTCACTGTAGCCCTGAGAACCCCACGGACAGCTCCCACAAAGGTACAGACAATTGCAGCGTCACAGCTGAACAATGCTGCCTACAAAACGTCCAGACAAGAGTAGTGAGCAGAGAGGCGTGTGTCTGAAGTTTCGGACCTTCCTTCCAGTGGGCTCCAATGCTCCCACTTCACAGCCGCTAAGTCAGGCCTTGCTCTTCAGTGCACTCAAGCCTACCTCCTACACACCTTGTAGCCTGATCATGTCTGGGCCTCCCTCCCCTCCCAACCAATCACAACAGGGTCCTGAGCTGCCTGTCTGGTCTGTGTGTTTCATGGATAGCCGTAGCACTGTGCCCAAAACCCAGGAAACCCCGGCCAGTCCCAGCACCCACCACCTGCTGCTTGGGTTTGAGAAATTAACCTGCATCTTGAAGGAAGAGTGACCCCAGTGTGCACAGACCAGCTATCGGGGGCAGAGGGGTCTGACGTCCTAAATTCAACCCCCCCAAAGCCCTCCCCCCCACCATGGAATTTTTTGCCTTCAGTCATTACCCAAGGTCAACTTCATATAATCCCTCAGTTTTCGTGAAGTCTGAGGTAAATCACAACTGCTTTTATGTTATCCAAAGCCGCTGCCAACTTGCGAAGAACTGGCCCGAGCTCTCTGCCCCATCCCAGCAATTCCCAGTCCCGGGGGCCCTTCTCTATTTGTATCTTCTGCTCCTCCCCAAACCGACTCCCCCAACCCTTCCTGAAACCTCACAGCTCTTGAGGTGTCTCAACAGCCTGCTGTCTTCAATGGGTGCTGTAGTACTGTTGGCAACCCCAGGACAGATCTGCAGCAGAGTAGTGCTCTGTCTTGGAACAGGCTGCTTTGCAGCACTGACTGGTATCAGTTGTCAAAGACATTGACGTAAGCCTTTAGTTCAGTAGGCAGCCCCTTGATGGTGGCGCAGTGCCCAAGGTATGAGCATACAAGGACCCAGCCCCAGAATTTTTGGAACTCTGTACTAGCCCTGGCTCACCCAACCAGCCTCTGGTACCTGTTCAGTGTCTTACAAGAAAGTGTGTTCCATTCTGCTGGCCAGGGATGGGTGAAAGTCTTCTGCAAGAAGGCTTGCCCATCCCATGCCAGAACCCTACTGATATTTCGTGGTGTCGAGATCATTATTCTGTGAAAGAATCAAGTTTCTGTCCGTCATGAGGTCACAACAGAGTATGAAACAAGACCTAGAGGAATAGGAGTAGGGAACAATGCTTAATGTGTCTATTCAAACCTGCCTCATCAGAATGCTTTTCCCAGTTATTAACGAATTTTGTAAAATACGTCTTTTACAACAAACTGGGGAAAAACATTTACAGTCAAAGGTCTTATGAAGGCCTCGCTCTGGAAATATATAGAGAACTGACCTAATTTAGTGAGAATTCAAGCCCAATGGATAAATGGGCAAAGGATATGAACAGACAATTTTCCATGATCAAATTGAAACTATTTTAGTCCCATGAAAAGAAAGATGCCCTGAAGTCACTGTTCATCTGAGAAATGTAAATTAAGACAACTTTGAAACACCTCTACACATCTGTCTGGTTGGGTAAGATGACAGGAAAAGATCATGACAAATGTTGGAGGGGATGTGGGCAAACTGGGACAGTGATGCATTGTTGGTGGAATTGTGAATGCATCCATCCATTATGGAGAAAAATTGGGAAAATGGAACCAGCTCAAAAGGTCAAATCAGTATCCTTCTTACAGCAGTGTTACTGATGGGATTATATCCCAAAAAGATCTTAAAGGAGGGAAAGGGACCAGTATGTGTCAAAATGTTTGTGGCAGCCCTGTTTGTAGTCGTGAGAAACTGGAAACTGAATGGATGCCCATCAATTGGAAAATGGTTGAGTAAATTGTGGTATGGTGAAATGTTATGGAATATATTGTTCTGTAATACCTACTCTCAGCAGGAGGATTGTAGGCCTGGAGAGACTTGCATCAACTGATGCTGGAGGTGAAATGAGTAGTGACCAGTAGATCGTTACACTTCAATACTAAGTGTGACCTTCTATATGAGGATCAATTTGCTGATGGACATGGCTCTTCAACAAGGAGAGGGATCCTAAATCAGTTCCATTTGCCTAATAATAAATAGAAGGAAGCACAATCTATAGTGAAAGAATCCGGACATGAGGTGGAACCACTACATAGAATTCCCAATCCCTCTGTTTTTCCACCTCCATTTTTGATTTCCTTCTCAGGGCAAGGTTACCTTATTTAAAAGTCCGATTCTTCTTGTGCAACAAATTAACTGTATGGACATGCCTACAAATATTGCATTTAACTTATACTTTAACATATTTAACATGAATGTGGGCTCCATTTGACATCTTGGGGAGAGGGTAAAGTAGGAAAAGAACAAAAGTTTTGTAAAGGGCCATTGAAAATTACCCATGCACATAACTCTTGTAAATAAAAAAGCTATATTAAAAAAAAAAAGAAAGAACCATTTTATTATATGTTTTCTTACCCATTATATTCATTTAGAGATATCACCTTCCCTACCAATGAGTCTTCTTTTGCAAAAGGAAAACCCAGGCTGTGGCGTCAGACAAGTGCAACATTGTGCACAGAGGGTCTCCCACACGGCCAAGAAAAGGCACGAAGGCCATTGCTTCATTTCTTCCCTGGCTAAATGTTGCTTCCATAACTACTCTAAGCATAGCTACTTTACTAATGGCCTTCCTCCTTGTGTGGGAGTGCCAAAAAGAAGGGACTTGGGTTCATAGAAGGGCCCTTGGCCTGTTCTAAACCTCCGGGCGATCGGGACCATGTGCTCACTTCCATAGGAGATGGCAGTGCCCGGAGCCTCCGCACTATTCCTTAGCAAGTGAACAGGAGAACAATCAATGGGAGGCAACAAGTGACGGTAGCCAAAGGGAAGTAGCTAGACCCAAACAGAGATGGAAAGGAAAAAGTGAACTGCCCAGTAACAGGCTCATAGGACTCTCCTGGAGTGGAGGTGGCACAATGATCTACTCACAGTCAACAACAACCATGTGAACGTGATGGCTCAGCCCATTCAAGAGAAATGCAAGTTGGACAGCTTTTGCTAAATGGCCGAGAGCACAGAAGGACAAAAGGTGTGGCCAGAGGCACTGTAAAGCAGGCACGGGACAGAGTGCTTTGGGTGCAGCTGCACACTGGTTCGCCCTCTTCTGGAAAGCCGAGTATCTAGAATTCTAGGACAGTACTGAACTGTTCAGGTGCTGTGCCAGCAAATTCCCTGTGTGGGAGGGCGCCTGGACAGAGGTCTAGCCCTCCTTCCAAAAGGTTTTCTAGCAACAAAAACCTGGAAACGAAAATAGGTGTTCATAGATTGGAGAATGGCTGAACAAACTGTGTGGTATAGACGGCCTTTAGTAAATGATGGTGGAAGCGACTCCTAGTAAATGATGGTGGAAGGACTTAATTGGAGGAATCCAGACCTCTGAAGCCTTTTACATGACATGGGTGCTACAGCAAAAGTGACTATAATGGAAAGAGAGTGAGTCAAGCCAAAGGAGGAGCCATGTTTAATGACTGATCTGGGGTCCCAGAGAAGAGGAAGCTCTGGGCCTTTGGGAGAAAGGGGAACAGCAACATTGGGCCTGGCTCAGATGTGGGTGCTTGATGAGCTCTTTCTCCTTTCAAGGAAAGGTTCACCTGGGACTGGAAAATGAGCATGATGGACACAAGTCAAAGCCAATGGTAAAATGGTTCTAAAGAGAGAAAGCCTGCGCCTCCTCCCAGTCCAGCTTTGGCCACTTTATGGGTTTTGCTTCTGCTTCTCATTGTAACGATTACTCCCCCTGCTTTGGACTTTGGAGAAGAAGGAACCCCACTCTAGTCAGAAATCACTAACACACAAAGTCCCCTGCTCAGAATCTTCTTCTGTCTGTGAGTCAGTGGCTTTCAATCCCACTCTGTTCCTTCTCCTGGCTACCGGGTGGCCCCCCTCACCCTCGCTGTTCTCATTGCTTGCCAGGCGCCTCTGAAAGGGGATGACCGAGAGGGCTCTACTCACCGATTCACCACCCCAATAATGCCCAGCTTCACGGGGATGACGCGGCCCATCAGCACATCCGTCGCATCTGTCCTGGTATCCATAGAGGTCCAGCTTTTAGTAGATTTCATGAAAGCCAAGGTTCTATGTCCTAAGAAGGGAAGAGCTGGGAACGACTTTGGACCCCAGCCCCAGTTCCAGAGCAGTGATTGTGGGTGGCTTTTTAGGGGCTCTCTGTCCCATGCATGCGCTGGCTGGGGACAACTGACGTCCTCAACCTCAAGGTGGCCTCACAAGGCTGCTCCCGCCCAGCTAGGGCCAGCTCTTGTGAGGGACACATAGGGGATGTTAGGTGAGTGTGAGCAGAGCTCTTTACCCAGTAAAGACGGAGTCACATCTCAAAAGGGGGAAAAAGCAGTGGTCCCTTCCTGTCCTTCCCTTAAAAGGACACTGATGTTGAAAGGAAATGCAGGCTCAGGGTGAGCCTCTATCACAAAGCTGAAAGAACTTCTAAGTAGCCCACCCAGGCTCAACACCATGTTCTCTAAGGAAAGAAAGACAAACGCCTTAGTCAAGGCCAAGGCGTTACTGGCCCGCTTGTGGGCGGCCTCCCTCCCACCAGCTCACTGGACCCCTGCCACCACTGCCAGACCCTCCGTATCTCTCTAAGTCCCCCCCAGCATCCCTGTACCATCAGGGATCCACCTCCTGTGGCAAGTTTCCAAGGACTCCCATGAGTTGTCTGTTGGCAGCAGCAGATTAAGCCAGGATGAGGCAGCTGTTAAGCCACTGATGAGGAGTCCAGGTCTCTGGACCAGCACTTGGCTGGGGTTATCCTCTTACAGGAACCTGGCAGGCAGGAGACAAGCTCAGAAAGTCCAGCTGCTCTTGGAAACCCCTAGGCTCTCGATGAGCTGCCATGACCACCCAAAGTGGATGGGCAAGGGCAAGGGCAGCTGGGAAAGAACAATCTTCCCATTCTGGAGCTTTCTCAGGGGGAGAGTGGGAGGGAGAGACAAAGGATTTAAACCATGTTGAATGCCCGGCAGGGATGGCATCGTTAAGGTTGGACAAGAAAGGGAGGGAGAAAAGACTATCATGGCTTCAGGTCTCTGCCCCACGATCAACCAAATATGGGAGCTGCCGCCAGGGTGGTCCGTGGATCAGGAGAGCCTGGAGTTCCAGTCTGGCCTCGACACTGACCTGTACCAGCTGTGTCACCTCGGCCAGGCTGACAACCCCAATGGCTTCAACATGAAAACAAAAGGAAGAAGAAGGAAGAAGGAGCAACTTTTCTTAAGTGCCTACTATGTGCTGGCAATTATACCAAGCTAGGAACATAAAAGAGGTAGAGGCAGTGCTCCAGGACTCAGCAGCACATGGGAAAGACAACATGCAAACAGAGACATTGAACATCATTGTACATGCAGGGAGACACAGTTTTCCACAAAGGAAACCCCGGAATGAGAGCAGATGACTTCCTAAATTCAAGTCAGCTTCAGTATTGGGTGGCTGAAACCATTTATGCCGCCGGTGTTTCTGGGATAAAGTGCCCCTTGCTCAAATATAGAGAGAACTGAGTTGGATTTACACACCCAAGCCATTCCCCAGTTGCTAAATGATCAGCAGGTGGAGAAGACAACTTTCCCAAAGAAAGTTGCTTATTTCTATAGTCATGTGAAAATGCTCTAAATCACTAGTGAATAGAGAAAGGCCAATTAAGATAACCCCTGAGGTACTACTCACTCCCCTGTGGGTTGGCTAACATGAGAGGAAATGGTGTGAGAATGTTGAGGGACAAAGGAGAACCGGGACATTGATGCATTGTTGGTGACCCCTGTGAATTGAATTCAGCTCCGGAAGGCAGGAGAGATGGGAAAGTCGACATTATATAAAAGAGGTCATGAACCTATGGAACTGATGAGATCCCCAAGGAACATACCTTGTCAATCCAGGCAAGTCAAATGAGTCAAATTGGAGTAATTTTTAGGGGAAGAATATGTACAATGGGCAAGACTGATGGCCTGCAGGAGGAGAGTCAAGGTCAGGTCCACTGCTCTTGGACAGAGTAGAGCAGCAGGGAAGGGCTGTATTCCTGTGCTCACCTTATTAGTCCCGGTGATGCGCCTTCCTATTGGGTCTCATTGGAAATTTCCTTGGGATTTCAAGGAAAATTTGTATATATCTGAGATGGAAAGAGAATTCAACTATTTAGTTGTTTTGAAGAAACACGTAACAAGGCTCATGGACCTCTGCCCTCCCTCATCATCATCCCAGGCAGCATCACCCTGGAAGTCCACATCGGCAAAGGCAGGAAACGGTGACGTAAAGGGAGAAGGAAGATCACAGCCATGGTCCAGTCTGGCCAATGAGACGAGCTGGAGGGGTTGGGATACCATGCCTGCTGTGCAGGAAAGTGGCCCATTCCTCTGCTTGATATCTAATGGGAAAGGGAGGGTCAGCACCTCCCCTCACCATTAGCAATCACCTCATAAGGGAGGGAAAGAAGAGGATGAAGGTCATTGGCCCAGGCTGAGCCATTTCTATCCCTCGGTGGAGACACGTGCATCCCCGTGGCGGAGCAGAAGGACATGCCAGTTAAACTGAGCCTGTGAAACAAATCTCTGGGCAGCAGCGTCTTGTAGCTGGGGGAAGCCACGGCCCAGCTGAGCTCATCTGTAACATGAGTAATGGGTTTTCCAGCCTGGGGTGCCGAGCCCAGGCCTGGGCACAGTCACCTTCAGGAGGCACATCCGGCTGGGTCAAGTCTGTGGCAGCAGGTGGCCGGGGCCCAGCGCCCCTCCCTCCCCCCCTGGCCTCCCTCCTCCCTGGCCCCTCACAGGTCTCGGGGATGCCGCCCGCCGCTCCTCCAGAGGCCACGTGCACCAGTTGAAGGATCAGGGGCTCAAGTAGTCATGATTCTGAGCCGGAAGGAAGTTCCGTCCCACGATGCTTTCCAGCACCGAGCTCTTGCCACTGCTCTGTAAGGACAACAGGGCCCATATGCCCAGGGGCTTTGGAAGTAGCCTCCCGCGGCCCACTTCCCCCTGGGCCTACCCCGCCCGTCCCCCAGACTGCCCCATCTCAAGTTAATGCAGGGGAGAAGTGGAGGCCCTGGGCCCATGGCGGAGGTCCGTGCCCTGGCCCTCTGCCATGCATAAGTTTCTGGGCCCTTCTCTCCCTGTGTAGTGAGGTTGCCTCGGCCCGCCTGGCTGAGCCCCTTTGCATGGTCTGAATCTCGGACCTCCCGCAGCTCTACCCGGGCCCATTGCGGGCCTTTCCACAGGAGGAAAGGCGCCAGCAGGCTCAGAACCTTCTCCAGGAGGCGGGAGGGGAGGAGCAAGGCCCCTCCCCTGGCTGAGGCCCACTCAGAGTTCCTGATTATGGCGGCCTCTCATGAGAGCTCCAAAGTAAGAGCCCCATATCATACCAATGGCTGAGGCCCACCTGCTGGTGGCGCACTTTCCCCTATTATCCCCCTCAGTTCCTGGATTATGGCGGCCTCCTTGCACATGCCCAGTAAGAGCCCCATCCCATACCAGTGGGCTGGAGCTCACCCGCTGGTGCGCACTTCCCCTAGTGCTCCTGAGTTCCCCAGGTTCCTGGCGGCAGCCTCCCCTGCGCATGCCCAGTAAGAGCTCTATCCCATACCAGTGGCTGAGGCCTACCTGGTAGAGGCACACTTTCCCCTAGTGCCCCCCTCCGAGTTCCCTCAAAATTCCCGTTCTCCGGCAGTTATGGCGGCCCCCTCTCTTGGGAATAGGGTGGGCCCCAGAGAGACATCTAAGATAGGCGGGAGGGGACGAGGGCGGAGCTTGCCCCTCCCTGCCATGGAGGAAGGGAGAGATGAAGCTCCTACCATGTGGGGAGGGGAAAAACTAGGCCCCAGGGGGTGGGGAGGGGGGACCTAGACCCACTGCCCCTCCAGGCCCTCCCCAGGGAGAGCAAGCAGTACCTGAGAGCCAAAGATCACAATCTGTGGCAGCTGGATGATGTCCTTGCCCACCACACCGAAGACCTCTTGGAGCTTGGCAATAACGGGGATTAGGGCCTCCATGGTGGCGGCCTAGAGGCGGGAAGCCGGGCCTCCAATCACCTCAGCAAAGTTCTGAGGAGAAAAATATCTCTTGAGCGAGATCCGGAGGGGTCACATCGCCTCCCATCCCCGCAGAGGCAGGGCTGGGGGTGCTATGGGCATGGCACCCCCCACGCCAGCCCGGCCCCAGCCACGCACCTACCGCCCTAAGCTCCCGGAAGTGCCCTCAGAGTCACGCGGTGCCGCCGGCCCCCTACTTATACCTCCCCGGTCCTATAAGGGTCCCTGTGATTGGAGGAACTCCACTTATCCTTCCACCACCATGTATGGTTGTCTGTGATTGGCGGGACTTGCCCTCGCCACGCCCCCTGCAGTCCCTTTTGAAGGCAAGTGGGGGCCGCTTCCCAGCAGGGCTTCTTACATGTTTTTCCCAGGGGAAGTTTTTAGCAACGCCATGGAAACAGACGTAAACAAAGGCCTTCAGAGAGACTCGCTCACAAAGAAACTTATTTTGAAACAATGTTTGGTGCGGGACATACCCGCCATTGGGACTGTGAAGGCGGGAAGCCCCTTTGCCCCCCGGGGAGGTGGAGGGCAGGGTTTGCTTTTGCGCGCGAACACGTCGGTCTCGGGGGCATATCGGGTACTTTGTGCTTCCGGGAGCTGTCTGGGGTCACCGCCCCGGGCTACGAAGCTTTGCCCTCGCCCAACCCCCCGGGGAATGAGAGAGCGCTGCAGGCCGCACTCTCCTTGGCCCGGATCCTTTGCCTGGGCCCGAGGCCCACCCTTCCTGCCTCCAGCCCAGCCCTTTCTCCTCCCCTGACCCTTGGGGAGGCAGCGGCTTGTGCCGGGCCTGGGCCGGGCCTTCTCTCACCCAGGCCCGTATTCTCATCGGACACTAAACCTCTGGGAGTTGTTGTGGGCATCAGATGTACAGCTGCTGCCAGCTCGCGCCTTATTTCTCTGGCTGCCTCTCTCTCTCTCTCTCTGTGTCTCTCTGTCTCTGTCTCTGTCTCTGTCTCTCTCTCTCTTGTGTGTTCTTTCACAACATAACTAACTAGAAAATATGTTTTTTCATGATTGCTCATATATGAGCATATCACGTTACTGACTGTCTCGGGAATAGGAGAAGGGAGGGAGAGCACTTAGAACCCAAAATATTTCGGAACAAATGCTTACGATTGTCTTTCCGCATCACTGAGAAAAAATTCAACACTTTTAAATTTTGAAAACGAAATGGGGAAAATATAGAAGTGTGTGTGTGTGTGTGTGTGTGTGTGTGTGTGTGTAGTGGAAGAACTTCCAGCAGGTGTATGTAGTAAAGATAAGGTGAAGAACTTCCGGCAGCTGAACCTCCAAGGACGTTTAACTTCCTCTTCTGTATTTTTTAGTTTCTAGGTCTCTGTGACTCTGTGGGTACGTCTGAGGGTAGCCAACATGTAGTTAGAGTTTAGACATATGTATTTAACTGAATGATGACTATTTATCACTGTTCAAGCTACAACATCTGGACAATGAGTTGCCTGATGGTTCCTCCCAGAACTAGGGAATCTGCTGTTTTTGGCACGAATAACATCTAATTAAGCGGGGTGGGGGTGGCACCTATCTCTTAATGTTCTCCAACTCATGATGTAATCCTTTGTATCTAAACCCTATAAAAACTGTCTACCTTATCCCCTTCTTTGGCCCTTGCACTGTGAGCTCGCCCTTTCCCCTCCCCGTGGTGGAATTGCTCCTTCTCATGAGAATTAATTAAATAAACAACTTTTCTGCTTTTTTTTTTACTTCGAGAGGTCTCTAGTCATTTTTGGATAGGATTTCTATCCCTCACAGTTTTGGGGGCTCGGTCCGGGACGAGTCTTTGGGGGAGACGGCTGCTTACCCCGAACGGGGATAGGCGCGCCCACGGGTAGTTTTTCTGTGGTCTCTGGCTCTGAGTGTGTAGCTCCCTCCCTCTCTGACCAACGCCCCGAGGCAGAGATGCTCAGGGAGAAGCAGAATTGAAGACAAATAGGAGAAAGAGTCCTGACTGCGCCAGCGGCGGGGGCGGGGGCGGCGGCGAGGGTGGGGGCGGGGCGGCGGTCTGAAAAGTCACACGTGTTCCCGAGGTGAGCTTGGAAAGTCTGGGCTCTATTGGCTGGGTCAAGGGAGGCCGCGGGACTAGCCCTCCTAGAAGCTGCTTTGGCGGCGGCTACTGACCCAGCGGGAAAGCGCTTTCTAAGGAGACCCTGGGGGGGAGGGGGGGTTAACGAAGGGCCTCCGCTAATAACTTGGTTTGAGACCAGGTTGTAAAATGGGGCAGGAGCGTCCAAAGACGTATGTGGGGACGTTAGCTAGGAACCTCAAGAAGAACAGAGCCCCGGGTCTGTGTGTGTGTGTCTGTTCGCCTGCTCTGCGTTCTCTCCCGTGTCAGAAGTTAGCGAGCGCATCGGAGATGAGAGCCCAGCCTCTGGGTTGCAGGCAGTGGGTTAGGCAGGAAAGGTTGGCACAACCTTGCTCTCTCTGCCTCTCCCTCTAGCGAACAGCTTCAGCTTTGGGGGGAGAAGGGGCAGGAGGGAGAGAAGGAAAAAACGTTCAAGGTCGAGCAAGGATTCGGCGCTTAACTGCTGGCTCACTAAAGGAAAGAAGATGGAATGGAAGATCTAGGCAGATCTCAGGAAATCTCACGAACTAAAGTATGGGTTGATTTTAAAGTAATTCTAAGTTGGTATGTTGGGAACAAGAAGCTGCAGATATTGGAAGCGAGGAATAAAATAGATTGAGAGGTAAAATACTGCACACGGGGCTCTCTGACCTGTTGGACCTGTGGGAAAACTAAGCGTGTTTCTAAAAATTGTGCCAGGAGAAGAAAGAAAAATCATTAGTAGCAAGTTTGCCTTCTTGGAGTTAGAGAACAGAGAGTTTAAGGAGGCTAAACTGGGTAATTGTTTGCCTGCAACATTTGATTAAGAGTTCTGGGAACTTACTATATTTTAAAGAGGTTCTATCATTTTGAAATTGAAATAAAATTGAAATTGGGGGAAATAATTTTACTGTGGCCTTGCACAGGTTAGATTTATTCTGGGTTAAAAAGCTTAAGAATTGTTTGAATATTGTGGCCTTTACAACTGAAGAGAAAAACTTTTCTTTTTTTATTATTTGGGTGGACTTCAATTGAAATTCAAAAGTATTGTTACTAAACAAAATGCAAGTACTTTACCTGGGGGGGGGGTCATGTTTCCATCTCCCTATTTCAATGGTATATTGCTTTGTAAAAGTGTTGGGTAATTTGTAAACTATATTGTAACTTTTATGAAATTTGGTTCAAAATTAATTGTGAATCTTAAAGTTTAAAGTTTTAAAAAAAAGTGATTTAAAGACAACAGAAAAGAGACATTGATTTGCAAAAGCAATTAATACTTTAAATGCAGCATCTAGTCAGAAGGGTCACAGAGAGATGGGATGTGTTTTTGCAGGGGGAGAGAGAAGTGGAAAGCTTCAGCCCCTTTTGGCTGAAGAAAGCAAACTGATTTAAAGGGGACACACTGCTCTTACAAGATGTTAATTGATTGAACATTTGTTTCTTTAGATACATAATGGTTTTTGTGTTTAAAGAATATAATCAGAAATGTGATAGATACTTTGAAAGGGTTATTTCAAAAAGGTTTAATTGATATTTTTAAGAACTTTTCAGATTCTATTATGTAAAAATAGGAAGCCTTACTTAACTGTATTGATGCCAGGTATTTAAAAGGGACTCCAAGGATAATAGTTTTTGCCTCTTTCCTTTTGAAAATGTTTTTGTTATGGATAATATGTAGTTTGGGATTTTTCTATGTATTGTGTATTTTTTTAAAAAGCAAAATAATTGCTATAATATTCAATTTATGGACCATCTACTTGGCTATATAAGAATTGTGTGAGCATTCTGGGATCAATTTCTTATTGTTGAAAGTCTTACAATATATACATGATCCTCTTGTGGCAGGCAGGAAAGGAGTGACCTTGTCCAAGTCACTATCAGTTTGTTAAATTATTTAGGGACACGGGGACTGAGAATTTCTTTTTCTTTTTTTTTTTTTATTTAATAGCCTTTTATTTACAGGATATATGTATGGGTAACTGACTGAGAATTTCTTAAGACAAATTGCAATTTGTGAAACGTGAGGTAAAATATTTAAGTAAAGAGAAAAAGAGAGTAGACTCTGTATGGGTGGAGGGGATGCTTGGAATTCCTAAGGCTAGGACAAAAAACAGCCTCTGGAAATTTCTACGATTGCTGGGATACTGTAGAACCTGGACTGATGAAAATGCATTATTAACAAGTCTTTAGATACTCATTTGTTAGAAGAGAAACCAGATATACTGCAATGGGATCCAGAAGGAGAACAGTTTTGAACAATTTAAACAGGCCTTGATGTCAGCCCCTGTATTACTTTTGTCATCATTAGAAAAGCCTTTTCATTTATATGTAAATAAGGCAAACAGGGTGGCTTTAGGAGTACTGGCACAATTAAGGGGAGGGCAGCGACACCCAGTAGCCTTTGTGTCAAAAATGTTAGACCCAGTGGCAAAGGGATGGCCTGTTTGTATTCAAGCAGTGGCAGCCACGGCACTTTTTGTAGAAGAAAGTCAGAAGTTAACCTTTGGGGGCGGTTTAATAGTGACTGTCCCACACCAAGTTCCAGTAGTTCTGAATCAAAGGGCCGGGACGGGGCTAACTGATTCAAGGATTTTAGAATATGAGGCAATTTTACTGGAAAGAGATGATTTGGTTCTCTCACCAGACCATGACCTTAATCCAGCCATGTTCTTATCTGCTTCCCCTGGGGAACACGTGTCCCTTGAACATGATGGTCTAAATGTGATTGATTACCAAACTGAGGTTAGGGAAGATTTGCAGGAGGCCCCTTTGTTAGAAGGCTCTCAATGGTTCATAGATGGGTCCTCACGAGTAGTTAATGGGGAAAAGGAAAAATGGATATGCTATTGTTGATGGGCAGGACTTGACTCTGGTTCAAGCTGGATCCTTGCCAAAAGAGTGCTCAGCTCAAACTTGTGAATTATATGCATTAAATCAAGCCCTAAAATTGCTTGAAGGGAAGAATGGAACCATATATATGGATTCAAAATATGCCTGGGGAATTGTTCATACATTTGGGAAAATATGGGAAGAAAGGGGAATGGTGAATAGTAAAGATAAGGATTTGGCATACAGGGCATTGGTCACTGAAATTCTGGGCAGGGGCACCAAAGAGAAGATTCATTTGAGACAAGGGGAAACTGCTTTGAGGAGGGGAAACGGGCTGGAGAAGAGGAATCTGTGAGTATGGAGGAAACGATGGTGCTAATTCTGGCATTTCTGCCTCCGATGCCTCGCCCTTCCCTTACCCCAGAAGAGAAGCAGGAAATCCAAAGCCTTGGCTCTCAGGAGAATCAAGACGGGCATTGGCTCCTTCCTGACGGCCGAGAGATACTGACCACAGCAGGTATGACACATGTGCTCCCACATTTATATCAGGGCAGTCATTGAGGTGTCCAAGACCTGTGTGATGTGGTGCTAAGTTGGTGGCACCGGCTTGTACACAATAGCAGGCAACTGGCCAGTGGGTGTCCTGTTTGTCAGAGGACGAATAGGGCGGCCCAATGACAAGTCCAAAAAGGAGGAAGGCCCTCTGGTATCAGGCCTTTCCAAAGCATTCAGGTGAACTTTACCGAGCTGCCCTCAGTGCAGCGTCTCAAATACCTGTTGGTCTTGGTGGACCATCTGACCTCATGGGTGGAAGCCCTCCCTCTTGCCCGGGCAACTGCCTCGGCAGTCGTAAAAGTCCTCCTTGAGCATATATCATTCCAGGGTATGGGTTGGTGGAGCGGGTAGATTCGGAACAAGGCACCCATTTCACAGCTAAGATCCTCCAATCTGTGGCCCAAGCTCTAGAAATATTATGGGACTTACATACCCCATGGCATCCACCCTCATCAGGTTAAATGGAAAGGATGGATAAGGAAATTAAACGGCAACTAATTAAATTGGCTGAGACACAATTGTCCTGGACTAAGTGCCTTCCTCTTGCCTTATTAAGAATTAGAACAAAACCCCGGAGGGATGGTGGATTATCACCTTATGAATTATTATATGGTCACCCTTATCCAAAAGGGATTCAAAATTCTTCCTTGGATCCAATATTTGAGACCAAGGATTTATTTTTAAGGAAATATGTCAGGTCTGTACTGCAACATCTGAAAACTTTACAACTAAAAGGGCTTATTGCTCAGACTCCTCCCTTAGGATTCACAGCACATAAGTTCTAGCCTGGAGACTGGGCCCTGGTTTGGACGCGGAAGGAGGACAAGCTGACCCTGAGCTGGAAAGGACCCTTCCAGATCCTCCTAACAGCAGACACAGCAGTCCGTACCAAAGAGAGAAGATGGACTCATCATACCAGAGTTAAAGGACCAGTGGATGCTCCAAGGGTGTGGACTTCAAAGCTGAATCCAGAAGACCAGCTAACACAAACTTTAAAAAGGACCTGGTGAATTGTGCATGTAGAATCTTAATAGCAGTATTAATCTGGGGTTACTTTTTCTGGCAGTGTTAGATTTTATTTTCTGTTGGACAGTGTTACTTCAATTCAGAAATCTGACTTATTATTGGGTAGAATGGGGTCAAACAAAACATACACAGAAGGGGATTGTGCTTTCTATCCCTATGTATAACACTACCCCTTGTTGGAACAATCCCTAATCCTTTACTGAAGGAAGGCAATAGCTTCCAGAACTTGATTCAGATTATTGCTGATACATTTTATCTCAAAAACTGCTGAATATGTGGGGGACCCAAACAACTCACACGATGGCCCTGGGTACCTGTCCCTTTATTTCCAGCCTGTCTATTGAGTAATAGATCAGTTGTACATGATGGTACAGGATTTTGGTCAGATCAGGAGGAACATCAGTAGAAACTAATGCTGTCCCAGGAGGGCATTGTTTAAATCAAATAGGCACAGTTCCTTGGATGGGAGGAAGTAAATGCGAATGGACTTTTGCCCACTGGCCAGAAAAGGTAGATCTTATAGATTGTAGTAAATATAAAAGCAGATGGGATAAAACAAGTATTGTTTGTGATGATGGGTTAGTGATTATATGTACTCATCCACCTGCAGCAGAGGGGAGTGAAGAATGCTTGAAGGAATTTAAAAAGAAACCAACTTGTCAAACCCCCCGAGATTTATGGAGATGTTCAAGGTTAAACAGTACAAAGCCAGGTACTGCCAGTACTGTAATGGGGTGGAAGTGGGAAAATAGTAATGGAACTATTAGAAGAATGTTTAGTAGCTTTTGGAGTAATATAGATTTTACTGGGGGCAATGACTGTCATTGCACTTGGATGCCTGAAAAACAACTTTGGAAGTGTAATTCAAAAACCATGAAAGGAGGACCGTTAGGCCCTGGGATGTTAGATATTTCCCGCCCTCAACAGGAGTTTTTATCTTCTGGCATGAGAAAAACCCAGCTTTAAGGGAACACTCTTGGATTTGTGGCCAGATGGCATATACTCTCGTCCCAAGGAATTGGACTGGGAGCTGTTATATAGGTTACAACAAGGCCCAAGTTTTTCTTCCTTCCAGAAGATAGTGACAAACAACTTGGAATATGACTATATAATAATCTAAAAAGAGAAGAACAAGGCTTAGATCATTCCCTAACTAGCGCAGATACTTCTCTGTCTCAAACAGGTGATGCTAATGGATGGGGAAATACATGGCCCCCAGAAAGAATCATCAAAGGGTATGGGCCAGCCACCACATGGGCTCAGGATAGAAGCTGGGGGTATAGGACACTAATATATATATATATATATATATATTCAATAGGCTAATTAGATTACAAGCTGTTCTGGCGATAACAACTAACCACACTGCTCAGGCTCTTGATTTGCTGGCTGATCAAGCCACTCAAACATGAGAAGCTGTTTTACAGCATCGACTAGTTTTAGATTATTTGCTAGCAGAGGAAGGAGGAGTCTGTGGAAAATTTAATTTGTCCACTTGTTGCATGCAAAATGATGATAATGGGCAAGTGATAAAAGAAATTACAAAAGGCATTCGCAGAATAGTTCATGTGCCTGTATAGGAATGGAAATCCCCTTTTTCTAATAGTTGGTGGTCCTGGTTTGGTGGTGGAAATGACTTTTATAGTATGGACTACTTGCAATCGGTGATATTATATTGTTACCATTATGTTTGCCCTGCATGATTACATTAATAACCAGAATAGTCCAACGATCCCTATTGAAATTATTGCATCCAGAGGATGCTATTAAGATGATTCTCCAGAAAAGAGGCTGGAGGGTGCTGGAAGGAGATCATTCTGATGTGAACCTGACAGAAATGTGTAAGTCTGTTAACTGACTTTGAGCAATGTGTAAGTTCTTCATAGACAATATGAAAATCATTTACATATTAGAAGGGGGAAGCTGTGTGTGTGTGTGTGTGTGTGTGTGTGTGTGTGTGTTTGTGTTTAGTACAGATAAAGTGAAGAACTTCCAGCAGCTGAACTTCCAAGGACATTTAACTTCCTCTTCTGTATTTTTAGTTTCTCTAGGTCTCTGTGACCTGCATGGGTATGTTGAGTGGTAGCCAACATGTACTTAGATTTTAGACATATGTATTTAACCTCGAATGATGACCTTTATCACTGTTCAAGTTACCAACATCTGGCCAATGAGTTGCCTGATGGTTCTTCCCAGAACTAGGGAATCTGCTGGTTTTTGCACGAATAACATCCAATTAAGAGGGGCGGGGGGGCACCTATCTCTTAATGTTCTCCAACTCATGATGTAATCCTTTGTATCTAAACCCTATAAAAACTGTCTACCTTATCCCCTTCTTTAGCCCTTCTACCGTGAGATCTCTCTTTCCCTCCTTGGGGTGGAATTGCTCATTCTCATGAGAATTAATTAAATAAACAATTTTTCTGCTTTTTACTTCAAGAGGTCTCTGAGTAGTCATTTTTGGATAGGATTTTCTGTCCCTCATACTAGCATAACCCCACCAGGAAATAAGCTAGAGCTGCAGGCTGAGCTCTCACTGGCCACGATCCCTCCCTCTTTTTCCTCAGCACTAGGCACAACATTTCTGCCTCCAGCCCAGCCCTTTCCCCTCTGCTAACTGTTGCTGAGGCAGCGGGTTGTGCTGTGCCCGGGCCGGGCCTGCTCTCAGCCAGGCCCGGATTCAAATCAGACACTAAACCTCTTTGGCTCATGTACCTCTGAGAGTTGTTGTGGGCATCAGATGTACAGCTGCTGCCAGCTCAATGCTCATTTCTCTGTCTCTGTCTCTCTCTCTGTGTCTCTGTGTCTCTGTCTCTCTGTCTCTCTCTCTGTCTGTCTTTGTCTCTCTCTGTGTGCCTCTATCTCTCTGTCTCTGTCTCTCTCTCTCTGTCTGTCTCTCTCTCTTTGTGTGTCTCTCTCTGTCTCTGTCTCTCTCTCTGTTTCTCTGTCTCTCTCTGTTTCTCTCTCTCTGTCTCTGTCTCTCTCTGGCTCTGTCTCTCTCTCTGTGTTTCTCTGTCTCTGTCTCTGTCTCTCTCTCTCATCTGTGTTCTTTCACAACATAACTAACTTGAAAATGTTTTTTTCATGATTTCCCATGTATGACCATATCATGTTACTGACTGTCTCGGGAATAGGAGAAGGGAGGGAGAGCACTTAAAACCCAAAATATTTTGAAACAAATGCTTACGATTGCCTTTCCGCATCACTGAGAAAAAATTCAACACTTAAATTTTGAAAATGAAATGGGGAAAACAGAAGGAATAAAAGTTTGCCTCAGAATTCATGAAAAACACCAGAGGCCATTCTCCAAGAGCTTTCTCCTCTCTTCTTCATTTCAGAGGCTCCCCTGAACCATTTCCCATTGGGAGAAATGCTGAAAAGCTGCGTTTCCACCGTGTTGCAAGCTTTGAGGTAGGGTGGGATGGGATAGTGGCTACCACTGACCAAGGCGTTTTCAGAAAGTGAGAGGGTAAGGAAGGTTAGAGTTCACAGAACAATTAAGTGATCAGTGGAAGCCTTGAGCAAACTAGAAATTGGGGGGCTAGGAAGGCACAAGTGGATTCAGCCAATCAGAACGGGTCTTGTGGTTTTCAGAAAACCACAAAGTTAAGGTAATAGTCCTTCTAGCCCAAACTAGTTGGGTCAGTGACAGTACTTAAGCAAATCACTACTGGGCCTGCTTAATCAGCTAATTAAACAACACACCCCAGAGGAGGAGTTTTCTGCCATTTTTGAACATGGGATGTATGGGAGGGCATGTTTTATACATATTAAGTGGAGACTATTCACCAGTCTTGCCAAAACCATGTAGCGGAAACCCACACCAAAGTCTTGTGCAGGCACCTTTGGGCTGCGCCAAAATTTGCTGGATTTGCAGATGGGAGGAAGGGTTCTAGGTCAAGGGAAAGGGGAGGAATCCCTGGGAAGTGTATTATATTTCCAAAAAATTTTATCTCAAGTAGCAGAATTGCAGCTTTTGTTGTTTTTCAGTCACGTCTGGCCCTTCATGACTCCACTTGGGGTTTTCTTTGCAAAGATGCTGGAGTGGTTTCTCCAATTTATTTTACAGATGAACAAACTGAGACAGAGGGTTAAGTAACTTTCCCACTTACAGCTAGTATCTGAGGAGTGATTTGCATTTAGCTCCTTCTGACTCCAGGCTTAGCCTTTATCCACTGCAATGCTGCCTAGATGTCCTAATCACAGCTAAGGACTAGTTTATTAGGGTTTTTTCATGTTATGACAACAGTAAACAAGTAGCATATGTACGTACATCTTATCTATCCTTTATTTGTAATGTAAAAAATTACATCCAGAATTTCATCCATAGAGTGAAGAAATCGTATCTCACTCCATACCCCAGAGGAGGCAGCGAGATAGCAATCTATAATACCTGCTCACTCTTGTGACAAGATTGACATCTTTTTTTAAATAACCAAATATGATTTCATAATTTTCATAAGTGCTAGCCAAATTGTGTATCAGGTAAAAATCACTCTGTAAGGAAACTAGTAAGCCTCCCCACTTTGCCTGGGTATGGTCACACTATCTCAAACTAAAGTACATTAGAATGTTGCCCACCTTGGTCAGAAGGGCCAGCAAGAGTTTACAGCCTAATCCAAATAGAAAGTCCCAAAGAATGTCACAAAGGCATTTTAAGAGATTACACACACACACACACACACACACACATACACACACACACATGTAATAATCAGTAATTACTATCCTTTGTAAAGCAATCTATATACAAAAACCAAATAACTGTTTCCAAATGTTTTACTAAATTCCTAACAGCAAAATTCATATCTAACAGCATTGAAATTGTTGTTACTATTTCTAAATTTCACAACATAAGAAAATATCTTGAAAACACAAAATAGCCTTCACAACATCATGTTGTTAAAACATGAAACAAAATTATTGCCAGGAAGGTGACATCAGTTAAGTTGGATGCATTTTCAATTCATCTCACATAGAAAATCATCCACTTCATCACTTTTGGCATTCCATATTAATCCTATCTAAAAGCCAGTATCAATAATCCATTATGGAGGAATTACATTCAATTAAAGAAATAGTAGTAATGATAACCATCATTAACATTTATATAGTGCTTACCACAGTGCTTATTGTTTTAAGCACTTTATAATTATGGGATCTCACAACTCTGAAAGGTGAGTGCTATTATTATTGTTGTTTTATTATTTTCTTTACAGATTAGAAAATTGAGGTAAGCAGAGGTGAAATAACTTACTTAAAGTCACATAGTTGATAGATTTCTGAGGCCAGATTTGTATTAATTTTCGCTTTACCACAATTATCCTAATAGGAATATATCTCACTCTAAATATGATCACATAATTTACTTTCGCAACAAAATTTCAACGAAATCAAATCTGGAGTTATAAGCACTAATGGTCACATTTAAATCTTAATTTTCCCAAGGGCTCACAATTATTAGTTAGCTCATGTTTAAAAAAAAAAAAACATTCATAATGCCATTCCTTCTCCAGAAAAGTTTTTTTTTTTTTATTTCTCTTTAGATCACCCAAAAAGCCAAATCAATTCCATTGAGTTCTTAATCTAGACCCAGGAAGGTCAAATAGTACAGGGCAAGTAGGCAGGAAAAACCATTTACTGAAAAAGAAAGAGGATACTGATCTCAAACAATTCAATATTGCAAACCTGTTTCTATATTTCCCATAACTCTTTTACTTTCAAACCCTTCGTTCACATTGTGTTAGTGGAGATGCCAACTTGCTTTCACTTTCTATCCATTTTTCTCCTATCCGTACTTGCTTGAGCTTTCTTCCTTTAAAAAAATTCTCCAATGGACTTTCATTAAAGTCCTGCATTGCTGTACCTTTCCCCACCTTTTTATATTCTGATAATACATCTTTTACATTCTTCTGCTTGCTTAATTCCTCTAATCTTTATTTCTCAGACTATATATAGAAATTATCTTCATCCCACTGGATTTTTCCCCTTAGAATTTTGCCCAAGTTTTAGAGGATCTTTTTTCTTCCATTTTTACAATAAGATATATTTATTTAGGAAAAGAAATTATAAATGAATGAGATGGAGTGAGATCTCTCAGACAGTCATGGAAATTGAGTAAATCTTCACCAACTCCAAAGTTGGGGTAGGCTTCAACCAACTCCCATTAGGAAATAACTACTGCCCCTTCCTGCTATTCTTCCATGACATCATTTGCTTGCTACCTCACCTTAACTAAATATGGGCAGCTATGCTGTTCTTGGCTAAAGCTCAATTTTCTGGGGCAGTTTCCTCATTTAGAATGGAAGACCCTCAGCCAACGAGGATGAGGGTCCGTGGTGGGAGGGATTTTTTTTATTAGGGACTATTTAATCTGCTGCTCTGT
>NC_045432.1:6209628-6209795 GCF_902635505.1 Sarcophilus harrisii
CTCCCTGCGGGGTCTCTGTCCCTGGTGGGGTTTCTGGCACTTATCTCCATAGTGGGTCTCTGACCATGATTTGCCCCGGGGTTTTGAGAGCTTGTTTTTTACGGGTGGTCTCTGAATTTGATGTCCATGGGGACTCTGTCCTTGATCGGCCTGAAGGGTCTCTGCCC
>NC_045432.1:6209808-6209905 GCF_902635505.1 Sarcophilus harrisii
GACCCTGATCTCCAGGAGGGGTCTTTGCCCCTGATTTTCATGTGGGGGGGTCAGTCTTGATCTCCATGGGGGGGTCTGTAACTGATCTCCATGGGGG
>NC_045432.1:6210253-6210321 GCF_902635505.1 Sarcophilus harrisii
CTGTTCTCCATGAGAGGGTCTCTCCCTGTTCTCCATGGGGGGGTGGTCTGTCACTGATCTCCATGGGG